>NW_006291231.1:592060-599866 GCF_000327345.1 Myotis davidii
ATGTTAGTTTCAAGCTGCCTGGCTGCTGGCTGCCATCTTGGCTGGCAGTTAATTTGCATATCTCGCTGATTAGCCAATGGGAAGGGTAGCGGTCGTACGCCAATTACCATGTTTCTCTTTTATTAGATAGGACTAGAGGCCCAGTGCATGAATTTATGCACGAGTGGGGTCTGGCCGGCCTACCCTGATCGGGGCCAATCGGGCCGGGCCAGCCAGAGGGAGGGACCGCTGGTGGTTGGTGGGCTGGCCCCGCCCCCGATCGGGGTGAGGGGCAATGGGGGGCAGAGCCAGCCAGGGGGAGGGGCTGAGCGCAGTTGGCTGGCCAGCCCCGGTCCTGGTCAAACTCCCAGTCGAACTCCTGGTCGAGAGGACAATTTGCACATTAGCCTTTTATTATATAGGATTAGCAAAACTGTCAGACTTGTCAGTGCTTCAGGCCCAATTGTGATCCAAGCCACAGTTACATTTATGTTGGTTCATGTATCTGGTCCAGCCAGAGAGAACAGCATGGAGAGTGCACCAAAAGTAGTAGGTCTAGACCAGTGGTCGGCAAACTGCGGCCCCTTGAGTGTGGCTCTTTCACAAAATACCACGTGTGGGCGCGCATGTACAGTGCAAATGAAACTTCGTGGCCACACTCAAGGGGCCAAAGAGCCGCATGTGGCTCGTGAGCTGCAGTTTGCCGACCACTGGTCTAGACCATCAGTTTCTCCTGAGTGACCATTGCTGAAGAGTTGGTTCAGACGTTGGCCATGTTTTTATCTTTCTATAGATCTCCTTATAGACCTGAAAGAAGCTCCATTTTCTAGCTGAAAATATCTAAAGGTGCCTATGGATGGGTAAGAAGGGTGGAATGGGGCTTTTACCAAGATTTGAGTTCCTGCTGCCTTCTGGCTTGACCCCTAAACCCCTTAAAAGGGCAATTCCAGCCCCACAGGAAAGAGAAACATTACTCATCACCCTTCATTCCCACCCTAATCATTCCAGGCTCCACCAAGAAATATATTCCAAAGGTGGGGCATAAGACTGACCCTGGACAATACCTACCATTGCCTACATGGTCTGTGCGACTGAGCTTGGGCAAGTCACTTTAACCTTTAGGCTTCAGTTTCCTTATCTCTAAAATTAGAACAATAATAAAACTAACCTATAGGGCTCTTATGAGGATTAAATGAGCTCACTCATGTAGCAGCTCTAAGTTAGCAAACAATATGTTCAGTGAATACTAGAGATTTTTGTTGACTGGAAGGATCTCATGAAAATTTCTTGCAACCAAATACTGCACACCTAAGATACGTATCATATACATACTCAATATGGCATATACATATGAATATAAATTTTGCATGCTGACAAGTATTTAATGTACCTCACCACATGCTTTGAAATATTTTGCTGCAATTATAGAATGAGGTTTCAAAATAGGTATGTAATGGTGAAAATATTTAACTCATAATTTTAAGGTAATTATCTCTGAAATATCCATTTATATATATTGAAATCTAATATTGTATATACATTTCTATTAAGTAATGGAGTGGGATAAGTTCAAGTGTCAGGCCCAGGAGCAAGTCTTTGCCAAGACCCACTAAGTAAGCCTCCAACTTACAAAAATGACTTCTCCACATTTTTCGGGTGAAAGGGAGTCGGGAAGAAGGGATTTCTTTCTTTGTGGACCACCAAGGATTATGTCAGTATATGAGGTTCTGGTTGTGTAAAACAGTCAAAAAAGGTAGTATCCGTGGACCCCAATTTTCTCAGTTTTCAGTAAAGAGGTTGGTAGTTGTATACTTTGAGCTGCAATGACCAGAATACCCTGACTCAACTATCTTAAACAATTAGAAGACATATTGTCGTATTAACAAGACTTCCATAAATGGAACAGGCTCTACACTATACTCCAGGGTCTTGGCTCTGCTCTTCTACAATTCTCTTGGCACCAGCCTGTAGTCCAGCTGGCTTCTTTCATGGGGGTTACTGGGCCACATGTCACATATAAACATGACAAGATCCAATGGAAGAAAGGGTACTTTCAAAGAACAAGAAAACCTTTCTCTGACTCACCCTAGGAATCTTCTCTGGAGTCTCATTGGCTAGGATAAGGTCACATGCCTTTTTCCAAGGAAGTCATTGTCAAGAACAATTAGGTTTCAACAACTGGGTAAAGGGGTTTAGCCAAGGGTCATGTTGGGGAAAGTTGGATAGCTGGTAAAAATTTGTTTTTTATCAACAAGGCTCTAGAGAAGGCAACAAACAATATTTACTATGATCATGTAGGTCTTTTTCAGTTGTAAAAGAATAGGATTAAGATCTTTTTGTCATTGGCTTGATTATGCCAAGCTGAGTGATAATTTAATCTAATACTGAAGTGGATTTAAAAAGACAAATAACAAGGAAAAATAAAAATTGTATATATCATGTGCTTAAGGAGGAGATTAAGATCCTAAAGAGATTCAAATATGCTGAAAATGCTCTTTGTACCTCCAGAATGGCCCAACTGATAAGGGATAAGGAATGATCAATTTTACTTACTTCATTTGCATCTCCTTTGGGGCAATAAGAAAATGGGTCAGTTTTTTCTATGTACAAAACATTTGAAGGCTGGAAGAAGCAAATTACATCTTGGCTACCAAGTTAGAAAACATAGACCAAGTAAATCAGCAACCCTTAATCAGAAATGCAACTGTGGTTAACAACCTTATGAAAGTTTGATTCTTAAATTGAATTAACATTTCCCCCAATATATAGTTATTCTCTTCCTCTTTTGAGCATAGATTATAGTTGGGATTTCCATTGGAAATATCCCCCCCCCCCTTTCTTTATTTTTTCCTTTCCTTTCTTTTGTTTTCCTTTGCTTTCTTGCTCTCCTTCCTTTCTCTCTTTCATTCGTTTGCTTTCTTGTTTTTTCTTTCTTCCTTTTCTTTTCCTCTCTCCCTCCCTCCCTCCCTCCCCCCCTCTGTCCCTCTCTTTCTTCCTTCTTTCTTTCTCTGTTACAACCAGTGATATTATTTCTCTATTTGGGGGAACCAGACAGTTCATACTGGCTCACTACAGCTAACTATGAACATCCTTTCCCAATTCTGAGATTGATAACAATATGTTAGCAACTTGAAACTGAGATAGGGTATGTGGTGAAATGGCTGTAACTGATAAGGGCTATAAGCACTATCTTGAAGACAGACCAACCCCCAAAAGATATATAGCTTAGAACTGGCAGAAGACCAGCTCAACCCAACATGGTGACTAATTTCACCTTGTGCTAACCCCTAACCACATTATATGTTCATGGTGATCCATTAGCATAATAAACGATATACCCCCAGGATGCCATGACCAAAAAACGGAAAGCGCATATAAGAATACAACATGGACAATATCCCTGCCCAGGCCCTGGGCATGTGAAATCTGAGAAGTCTCCACCCTTTTCCTGAAGAAAAAAAAATTCCTGAATATTCCTCCTCCTTTTTGAATGCCCTACCCCTGGATTAAATGAGCCTCCATAAAAGAAGTAAATCCCTGCCCTGGCTTGGGGGCTCAGTTGGTTGGAGAGTCCTCCTGTACACAGTAGTTATGGGTTCAATTTCTGATTAGGGCACATACCTAGGGGCAGGTTTGATCCCAGTAGGGGAGAATATGGGAGGTAACCAATTAATGTTTCTCTCACCTCTCTCTCTCTCTCTCTCTCTCTCTCTCTCTCTTCTCTCTCTCTCTCTTACTCCCTTCCTCTCTCTGGTTTAGTGAGGATTTAATAAAAAGGGGTAAATCTCACTAGAAAGGGGTTTCTCTGCCTGAGGAATAGCCATTCTCTGTCTCACTGTTTCACTAATAAACTTTTCTTTCTTTAAAACTCTGTCATTTTAAACTCTACCATATGCTAGCTGGTGTTTGAATTCTTTCCTGTGCGATGCAAAAAAAAAAACACCTACCATGGGTGGCAGATCTTTGGGTCCAGGGTAATGCCTACATCAAAATGGGTCATAATGAGATAATTTACACATAATTTGACAAGCACTACAAATTAGGGTGTTCTCTCCACTCCCCCCACTCCCCACCCCCAAAGAGCCAGTTCTCCAGCACAGCTACTAGAGGCAGAGCAAAGATCCTGAAATTATACTATTTCACTTGAAATACTGTCTTTCCCATTTTATCTCTCTGCCCACCAATTTTATCATCTGTAAAATAGGGATAATGCATATTTCATATGGTAAGAATATAATGGGGCAATGCATTTTACAAATGTTATTATTTGTGGTAAAGATGACCACAAATTCTTTGTGCTGAAAGGTGGGTTCTGTGTCCCCTCTCCTAGTACATATATGTACATTATGACTACTTGCCCAATAGCATCTGAGTAACAGGATGATATGCCAGTATCTAGGCCTGGGTATTAATAAAGTGACAGATTCCACTTTTTGTCCCTTGGAATGCTCTGTTTGGGTGTGCCAGGGTGCTCCAGAGACACAAACAATAGGAGATGGATGGATGGATGGATGGATGGATGGATGGATGGATGGATAAATACATAGATATATAGATAGATTTAATTTAAGGAACTGGCTCATGGAATTATTGGGTCTGACAAGTTCAAAACCTTTAGGGCAGGCTGGTGACTCAAGGAAGACTAGAGGCTACAGTCTCAAGTCCAAAGGCAATCTGGAAGCAGGATTCCTTCCTCCTCTGGGGACCTCAGCCTTTTTTTCTTAAGGCCTTCAACTGAGTGGATAAAGTCCATATATTATGGAGGGTAATCTGCTTTACTCACAGTCTACTGGATTGAATGTTAATCACATCTACAAAATGCCTTCACATCAACATTTAGAACAGCGGTTGGCCAAACATTAAGGTACCATAGCCTAGCTAAATTGACACATAAAATTAACCATCATATAGGGATAGCCACTTCCAGGTAAGAAGTCCAAGAGGGTAAATCCCTGCCCTGTTGCAGAGGGTAAAGAGACCCTGAGACTACATGAATAGGACAGCAGCTAAGAATAACTTTCCAATATCCCTGCCCAGAGCCTGGGCAGGTGAATGAAGCCATATTGAATCCTCCAGTCCAGCCCAGTTGAACACTACAGAGTGAACCTAATCAACACCATAGAGCCAAAGATTTGCTAGCCTGACACACAAAATTATAATATAGTAAAAAAACTGTTGTTTTTTAAACCACTATGTTTTAGGGTAGTTCTTTATGCAGGAAGATAACTGAACACTATTTTTATTCAGGCTAGACTTTATTTAGGAGCTGGTCATATTATAATTAAGCTTATTTTTAGGTTACCATCTCATCATAAGCTTTAGGTGTGTTCCATTTTGGGGGTAGGCAAGCCTGAATTTAAGTACATTTGCATTTTTTTAAAAAACAGATTCCTGCCCTCGCTGGTTTGGCTCAGTGGATAGAGCATCAGCCTGCGGACTGAAGGGTCCTGGGTTTGATTCCAGTTAAGGGCATATGCCCAGGTTGCAGGTTTGATCCCCAGTAGAGGGCGTGCAGGAGGCAGCCGATCAATGATTCTCATCATTGATGTTTCTATATCTCTCCCTCTCCTTTCTTCTCTGAAATCAATAAAAATATACATATATATTAAAAACAGGAGATTCCTGAAAAATAAATAATTCTAAAAGGAAAACTAGAGTCTTGCAGATAATCCTGACTCACTTTAGTTATTAGAATGCTTAGATTTCTGTAAATGTGGCTGGGACCTACCTTGCTACCCAGCCTCACCTGAATTAGTGTCCTAATTCTTGTGTATTTATAGATAGGCTTGCCATGGGCTGGGGGTGAGTTGTGGAGAGGAAGAGTACTATAATCAAAGCCTGAAGAAGTTATTTCGGTTAAATTCTCATAAGATAATGCACACAAGCATCTCACATGTCCACTTTGCTACAGAACACAGCTTTGATATCCCGAAAGTCTAAGCCCATCAGAGGAATAGTGCCCAATGGGTAACAACATCTTCAGGAGGAGCAGTGACCCCGTCAGGAATGGCAAAACTTGACAGAAGTTATGTCATTGTCCACTGATTTAATGGACAGAACAAGAATCAAACAGGAGACCCATGTGATCCTCACAGGAGCAGGTAATAACCTCCAAGGCTCTGAACATTAGAGGGGAAGTTCTAGGGAGCTAAAACCCTGAAGATGGCATGAACATCACCAAATTTTCTGCATTCTCGTATAACCCAAGTCCTCTTAGTCAATTCTGGGTTTTCTAATATTCAGCATTCTCTCCATAAAACAATGTGAATAATGCCTGTGAACACTCTCTGCTATGAAGCCACTCTCTGCCATGGCCACACAATTTGGCTACTACCACATGGGTGGTTACCAAGAATTAATCATTCTGCTACAAAATCTGCTATATCTGTGACTTTGAAGACAAATATTTCTTAAATATTATATAAACCAATGAAAATGAATGCAAAGAAATCATTGTTTCTCTGAAAACTAGTTAAGTGATTTTTCAATAAAAACACGCCACTATGAAAAGATACTATCAATTTTAGTGTATGTGATAAAACTGTACAAGATTGGAACAAAAATACAGAAGGATTCTGCACTCAGATTCCTTCACAACTTCTTAAAGTTCTTGCCTCTCTTTAAAGAAACCAAACCTGGAACTTATATTCTAGATGGGGAAATGTCCTGATATCATTAATACCCAGAAAACCTTCACCTTTCTTGCATTGCTCTGGTTACCTCTGAGAATCAAAAGGCATTCTATTAAAGTGCTATTTTATTTTCTGTGAACATTAGACTAATATTTCTCTGCATAAAACTTACTATCAAATAAGGTTTTTTTTATCACTATTGATTTATTTTGCTCTGTTTCTCCTTTTCTTAAATAATTCTTGATATGGATTTAGGAAGTTTTCTACATTTTTTAATTTTCACTATTAAGAGATGAGAATTATTTACTTGTCTAAGTTTACCAGCTTTCACTAATTTCATTTGGAAACGAGACTGAATCGCCCACAGTTGTGTAGAAACCTGGTTTCTTTAACTTTCAAGATCTCAGAACTTCTTATTAGAGATTCTAACCCTTGGTTCTTAGTTGTATTAGCTAAGATTTAGCTAAAATAAGTTAATTTAGTTATCTTAGCAACAAATCTTACTGGTATACACATATAAGTTCATTTCTTACTCATAAAAAGTCTAATTCAGAGTTCCTGGTCAGCATCATTCAGCAACCAAGGTTTTTCCCATCACATGGCTCATTCCATAAGGCCTAGGAAACCCCTGCTGGATTTTCTGCCTACACCCAGGAAACTGATAGAGAGAACAAGTATGGGAAATGGTGCAAGAGTTTTTAAATGATCAGGTGTGAAAGAGGCAGACATCAATCAAGTCCATCCATGTTGCATTAGACAGTATTCAGTTGCCTTATGACATCAAACTGCAAAGAACACTGAGATATGTAGTCTAGCTGTGTGGCTTGGAAGAAGCACATTTGAGTGAGCACACAGCAGCCTCTTCCACAGAAGTCCTCCACTGCATTTAATGTTTCCAACACATACTGACAAACTTATCCTGTATCCTAAAATGATATTTAGAAGTAAGCATGATATAAGAGGAAGATTTTCTTCCTTCTATATTGTATTCCCCTCCTTAACATAAAAAAATTATGGCCAGTGTGGCTCAGTTGGATGAGCATTATCCCATGCATCAAGGGGTCACCTTTTCAATTTCCGGTCAGAGCACATGCCCGGGTTGCAGGCTCAATCCCCAGTAAAGGGCATGCAGGAGGAAGCCGATCAATGTTTCTCTCTCACATCAATGTTTCCCTCTTCTCTCTCTTTCTCTCTC
>NW_006291231.1:600019-610148 GCF_000327345.1 Myotis davidii
AAAAACATATTTTTAAAGAGAATTAAGCTCAATTTTTCTTGTATTGTACTAGAATATATTCTGAATTACTGCTGTCAATGAACAAGCTATTTCATTGCTCTAATGTGCACTGAAACTTGCCTTCCATAGTATTACACATATCATTACAGAATTTAGACATTACTTCTATAGGAACTAAAAGAAATGCTCCAAAAATATGACCTTTTAGGTAAATGAACCCTGAGTAATAATGCCTTTTAAAGCAACTTTTATTGTTATTACTGATTTTTAATTGAAAAAATGTAGTTGATTGGTTGACTTGATTTTTTTTAAAACTAATGATAAATAAAAAGGTTTTTATTACACAAAGGTAATTACAGATTACAAAAACACAATCTATGTTCATTTTAGACTTTAAAAGGCTACATGAAAACCAAATGTGATATGAAAATAATATAATAATAATTAAAATGTGGAGAATATACTTAATTACATAAATTAGAGCTCTATGTAATTCTAGCCTAGTTTTCCCTGGGATAAACCTCCAAGAGTTCTCCAAACATTCTTCTTAATTTATATCCTGGAAATGAAATAACCAATCCAATTTAGAGAAAATGATTAATTTAAGATGTTTCACCAAAATTCTTTAACTATTCCAAGAAAATACAAAGCTTTAAACTATAATCCAGAAAAGCTTTAAACCATTTTAAAAATCTCAATTGTATATTTTTAAAGAATATCCAGAATAATAATGCTACAGATCAAATAGCTTTAATGGACTCTCTTTCTAAAACGCCCCTGTGACAATCCCTTTAGGAGAAAGATAATCTGTTTGTCCTTCTGTCTTCTTTGAATGACCTCCTGAGAAAAAAGAAAATAATGCCTCCTTGGCTGCATTTAAAAAAATCATTTTCCAGTCAGCAGTGCTTAATTCTCCTCATCCATTTATTCATCCTAGTCCAGTCCAAGAATATCTGGTCTAGTTTAGAACTAGAGGGTTGGATGGGTGGTGTCTGATAGTTTGTTCTCTGGAACAGTTATCATCACTGGTGGAATAATGATTCATTTGACCAGAAAGGCTGAATAACAAACTGGAGAGTCCTGGGAAGCAGAACTAAGTTCCGACAAAATAGTGTAGTAGGTGAAATTTATTTTCAGCTTTCT
Organism: Myotis davidii; assembly: GCF_000327345.1. Lineage (NCBI taxonomy): Eukaryota > Metazoa > Chordata > Mammalia > Chiroptera > Vespertilionidae > Myotis > Myotis davidii. Next base: position 601,163 of record NW_006291231.1, read on the forward strand.
TGATCTCTTCCCTTTCATTAATTTCCTCTCTTTAATTTCTGCACTGTGAGGCTCAGCTTGGATGTAACCTTAGACGGGGCACTACAATCTGGATCTTTTCTTCTATTTTTCTTTCATCTTGGGTTCCATTTCCTCCAGTCCACTTTGTTATCCTAGATGTCACTTATTGACATAATCAATTAATCTTCAGTAATATGTTAGTGTACATTGGTGCCTCACTGTGTTACCGTATCCACAGCCATTAATATTATAACATGACCTACAGGACATGAAAACTTTAATTTCTCTTTTGGCAGCTGATGGAGAATTCTGAAGGTGTGGGAATAAGAGGACCACTCCACAACCTTAAATATGAACCACAACGGTACTGTATTTATGGCCTTCTCCTTTGCTGATGAGCCATTTTTTAAAATTTCCTCCCTATGGTTTGTATAAAGGGAAGAATCTCCTAGTAGATATTTGTATCATAAGACTTATTATTTTGTTATTTTATATTACAATTATTTCCTTAAGGTGATTGTCACAATCTGAAATGTCCACAGGAGCTAGGTAGGTGAAATAAATGTGTGAATCTGGCAGCACATACTCCTACCTAGAAATATTTAAATTCAACTGTCTTAAACATTATGCTGGCTAAATTAAACATGCTTGCTTTAAGACCCATAACAACAAAGCCACACCTCTGTGGTAAGAGGCAGGAGGCTTAAGAGGTGGATGAGCAGTCTTGGACTCCTGACTTTAGGATGGAAAAACTGAGAACACAAGGGAGGCAGAAGGCACTCCACTTCTCCTGGTCTTGATCATGGAAGAAAAGTCAAGCTATCTACATCTGTAATTAAGAGAGGAGAGCTCATTACCAAACAGTAAACAACCCACATTTAAAAAAAAGTATGTCCCTGTGTAAAGTAAATAGATGTTAAAATTATGGGATTTTTTCTTTTCTACCTTACAATTTAATCTACTTTCAAGTGTTATACAATAAACAAATAGTGCTTTTATAAACAGAAAAGAAAATAATAAAGTCTTTGTTCATTGAGATTAGTATGTTTATAAGATGATGTTTATACTGATATGTTTACAGGACCATGCCCAAGTGGCAGGCAATAAGATAGTGGCAGCCATGGGGATCTGGGCCAGGACGTGAGGACGTTTCCTGAGAACGATGGTTGCCTGCACTAGTCTCCAGGCAGGATGCAGAGTGGAACACTTAGTGATCAACTCAGGCTCATGTGCTCTGCATGCAAAAATGTCTATAATGCTCATCCCCTCTGTAGTTTTCATTTCCCCCTGGTCATTTTGAAGCTCTAGCCTGTCTAAACTATGCTAATGAAAACAAGAAAAAGAGCTTTCGTCCATTTTGAGCAAAGGATAGAAAAGAACAAACTCCTGGAAATTCAGTTTGGCAGTGGCAGTCATTACTGAGGACCACTGCGAGGGAACATGAAGGCCCGAAGGGAGCTGATCCCAATTCTCCTTCCAAAGTCTTGCGGGCGGGGGGGAGGTTCAGGATTTACATTTCTCTGAGAGGGGAAGACAGTATTCCCTAAACCTGGAAGAAAGTGAGTCATACCCTGCCCCCAAAACTCTAATTTTTAATTTTCTTTTATTGCACTCATTCTTTCGCAAGAGAAATGTGACTCAGGCTTAAGAAGGATCTCTGCCTTTACTAAAGTGGTTCTCAACCTTCCTAATGCCGCAACCCTTTAATACAGTTCCTTATGTTGTGGTGACCCCCAACCATAAAATTATTTTTGTTGCTACTTCATAACTGTAATTTTGCTACTGTTATGAATCATAGTGTAAATATCTGATATGCAGGATGTATTTTCATTGTTCGCGACCCACCGGTTGAGAAACGCTATGTGAGGGCTCATGTACTTATGTGGGCCCACCTGGATAATCCAGGATAACCTCTCAATTTAAAAATCAGCCGATTAGTACCTTTGATTTTATTACCAAAGTGGCCTTTTTCCCATGAGAGTAACATATTCATAATTATGATATCTCATATTCACAGGCTTCAAGGATTAGGAAATGGAATCTTGGGGGGAGGTGGATATTTAGGGAATTCTGCCTACCAAAGACCCCAAGTAATACTCCAGCTGAATCAAAACAACTCATTCCCTCAAATCACTCTCATAGTATCCCAACTGTGTACCTTTTCTTACCTAGTTTCTTCTGCCCGAAATGCATCTTTCCTTTATCCTCCACTACCCAAGTCCTGCTGGTGCTGCAAGGTCAACTTTAAAGGGCTCTTTCAGCAAGAATCCCTTTCAGTGTGATCTGGCCTCTCTCTTACTTTCTATATAGCTTACTGTATATTTTTCTTTTGATCCTAATTACATGTTGCATTTCATTTATTTACCTTTATACTTAGTCCTTGATAATGTAAATTGATGCAAATGCCTAGAAGGCTATGACTGTCCTCATCACCTTTGAGTACCTCCACCATTCATCCCTTGTTAATAGTAGAGTTATCACACACTCAATATGGTATTTATTGAAAAGAAAAATTTGATTGTTTTCCCCAAGGCACCAATGGCTTCAACCTGCATCAGAATCTCCTGATTGATTCTGCATGTGCCACTGTGTGTCCTCTTTCCCAGCACTTACCACATTGCAGTGATAGTATTTCTTTACACTGCAGCCTCAAAAATGAAATGCTTTGAGAATAGGTTCTGTACTTTAGTTATCTATTCATTCACTTGGCACAAGTTATTGAGTGCCTCCTAGTTAGTGCTAGGCCTTATGCCACATATAGAGATACCACAGTGAACACACTAGACCTCATGGAACATACAATCTGATGGGAAACGCAGACAATAGAAAAACTCACAGAAACAAATGTATCCTTACAAAGTGTAGTAAGAAATATGAAATAAAAGTATAAGATGCTATTTGAGAGAATATCAGGAAACCTTGGGAGGGCAAGCAATGGCTTCCTTTAAAAAGTGATATCTAATCTGAAACATGAAAGGACAGGAACTTTTCAGGAAAAAACACAGATAAGAATTATCTGGGCAATGGTAATGTATGTAGGAGAGATTATGTGAAATGATGCTAGAGAAGTAGAAAGTCAGGTCCTCCGGAACCTTATAGGGTCATGTTGAAGATTCAAATTTTAGTCTAAGTGCCATTACAGTTTTTGAAGTTAAAGTTGTAAGTGAAAAAGCGATGTGGCTAAACACATTGTTTCAAAAGAACACAGAGATGGGCAACATGAACCATTTGAGAAAGCAGGAAATTGGGAGGCTACTACAGTTCTCCAGGGCACTCACCATCTACAAGTGTGGCATGACACATAGACCTTTCTATTGAACATTAATTGGACTCTTGGGCTTTCATTGGGTAGAGAGAATCCTATCTAAAACGTTTACTTTGGTTATAAAGACCTTATAAATGCTATCCAGTAACATTTTTCTGAAAGCTTAAAGTATGTTTCTGTCAGTAAAGATAATCTGACTTGTAATGTTTATGTGACTCAGTTGAATGCATGTGTAAAATACCTCACACATCAACTGGCCTACAGTAAATGATCAAAAACTATTAACTCCCTTGTGCCTCCTCTTTAGGTAATCCTCTCCAAAACATGGTACATTGATGTGACTTCATTTAAACTACTATTTCCTCATTAGAAACCAAACACAGTGCAATATTTAAATGTTCTAAGTTTTAAGAATCCCATTACCATGAAAATTTTCCAAAGTACATCCAAGTTATATATTATTTATTTATACTACTAAGTATATTATCCTATATAATAAAAGCCTAATATGCTAAGTGTCCAGTCATCCATTCAACCAATCAAAGTGTAATATGCTAATGATATGCTAAGGTCACTAAACTGCTTGCTATGATGTGCACTGACCACCAGGGGGCAGACAGTCGACCAGTGGCTATGACATGCACTGACCACCAAGGGGCAGATGCTCTGATCTGTAGGTTAGCTTGCTGCTGGGGTTCGGCAGACCAGGACTGAGCAAGACAGGCCAGACATGCCCTGGAGCCCTTCCTGTGGTTCCTCCCTGGCTGGCCAACTTCCCGAGTCCCTCCCCAGCCCCGATTGTGCACCAGTGGGGTCCCTCGGCCTGGCCTGTGCCCTCTCGCAATCCAGGCTGAGGGATCCCCCTGAATGCACGAATTTCATGCACTGAGCCTCTAGTATACATCAATAAAAGTCACCAGGCAATCATAAGCAACATGATTCCTGAAAAGGATAAAACCTTAGTGAACATTCTGAACTGGCTACATACTCCACTGTGCTGAGTTCAGAGTCAGTAAAACAGAAGTGATAAATGAGTTAGCATGACCCAATATCAATAAGTACTCTGCCCACATGGGTTTTATCCAAGGCAGTTTAAAGATTTTTGAGGAGGAAAAAATAGACCAGTGGCAAAGATCCTGGAAAACTAGAGTATTTTGGAGAGGTTTTGAAAGACTTATAATCAGAATAACATCCAAAGAGAATAAAGTAGGTGAAATTAGAAAGACTAAATTACAAAATGTGAAGAAAATCAGTATGATTGGCACACTGAATAAATTCCTGTTGAAATAAGAGTAAAGACATTCTGATGATTATGCATGTAAAGTATTAGAGATTTCAGCTGATTTACAAATTGATGCAGTTATTGACTAATTTTGGATTAGAGGTCAGTTTTTCTGATATACCAGAAATCTTTCATTTAAATATTCCTCCAAAATCAACTCTGCATGCGACTCCATCTTGCTCATTTCTTAGGGAACCTGACCTGCATGGTTTACATCCGTGGGTTCCCAAGTCCTCTGGGTCCAGTTTGATTTGGCCAAAAGGAAACTGGGAGTGGGAGGAAACTGAGAACAGAGTATTTGTTTTCCTGATTTCCATGCTGTTACAGTATTTCCCCTTGGGCAGCCTGTGTACCTTGACAGAAGGTCACTTTTCCACTCTGCGTATCAGCTCTATGAGACACTCTCTCCTTCTGGGTCCTGGTAATATCTTCTTTCCGTTGTCCATTTAGCTCTAAGGGTGATGAAAGTTTGCTTCTGCTAGCTACGGCTTTCTGCACTCTCTCCTGTGTTTCCCCCCCACCACCACCACAGACACACCTTTGTAATTAGTACCTTTTATAAATAAACTTTCCTCAAGTTACACTAATTTGAATGTGATATATTTTTCCTTTGACTGACGTCCATAATTCCTGACCTGTGTTCCCAAAACTTTAGTTATTCATATAAGAATAAAGAAGTCTGAGAAACTGATCTTTGTTCTCATGTCACAACACTGAGTTCAGAAAGATCCTTGAACCAGATTTGGCCAGCGTGGGGTAGGGAGAAGGTGATAAATGTGGGCTGTGTTTCTCAATTGAGTGTTCTGTACTAAAATGGGCTCTATAGTCACATGGTGTATTGTACAACACTAAAACCTGGCAACTCATGATGGAGGTATCCAGCACACAGTCAAACTAGCTTACCTATAAATGACTCTAGCCTTCTGTATTTAAGGTGGACCTTGGAGGGTACAGCTGAGCTGCTAGAAGTTTTGGTGCAAGCTTCAATGACTCATGTTATCATCTGAAACCATGTGGATCCCTTATGAAGATTCTGAGGTCTCAGAACTTACATATCTATTTGACTTGAAAAATGTTGCTGATCTTTCTGTTCTTAATAGTGGCTGTTCTGGCTTCATTCGTTATTCTTTGACTTTATCAACTTTGTCTAACATACGATACGCCACAAGTCTCTGAATGTGCTCAGTGCAAACATACTCTTGACATTTGTCAATACAATAGTCATGTGGGTTACAGTCTTCATAATTCATGCCTGATTTGCATACAGCTTTTTAATAAATTTTAAACCCACCCCTTATTTTAGCAAATATTTACTATGTATATATCAGCTAAACCACAGATTTGATGTGCTCTTATATGCTTTCTTATTAACATTAAGATAAATACATAACACTGTTCAGTTTCTGCTAATGTAGTAGGCTAAGTACCTGGGTCACTCTTTCATTGAAGTCAACTGAAAGTCTTAGATAAAAAGAATTTTTAAATCTTCGTAAAAGCACAGATGAGCTGTAGAAAAGTAAATAATTCCCAGACACTGTCCAAATGGAGGTTTTCACAGCCTTATGATAAGCAAGAATAAGAGATAAGCTTCAAAGCCTAGTCAAAAGGGGGAAATAATCTAAGAGGAGAACAGTTCCTCTGCTTATAAAACTTGGACTCTAAAATTCTGGGCTGCTTAGTGGGAGTAGAAATAAACTCTCCTCTACTTAGACACCGAAAAAGGGGGAAAATTATTTCTGAAAATTAGGGACCAGAAAAGTAGTATTCTTTAGCCTGAACCTATATTACATAGGCAGACCCAAATTACCTAATTCATAAATGAAATTCAGAGTGATACAAGAAGTATAACATTCTCATATGCTTAACAGAAGCAAACACAATTCTACCTGGAGGAATCACCTACATCTTAGGCCTCAAAAAATTCCTGTAAATAAACTGACAATAAAAATGAGAACTTGCTGGCCAAAGAACTAGTCAAATAAAGAAATAAAGCTCCCTGAAGAAGAATAAGCAAAAATAACAAAGAGATGGATAGAAATATAGGAATTTTAGAAACTAAACTAAAAATATCAGTACATAGGTTCTAAAAATATAATTCTTATATTTAAAGAAATAAAAAATATAAATGAAAAGATATGCAAGTATCAAGAAACTATAAGAAGGGACCCAGCAGATTTTTAAGAATAAAATAAAATTTCTAGAAATGAAAATTTTAATGGTAAAAATTATAAATGTATATGTTTAATAGCAATTTGCACATATATCAAAAGATAATTAGTTAATTGGAAGATAAACCTTAGTTATCCAAAATGTATTACATAGAAGCAAAAAAAAAAAAAATGAAAGACAGGAAGCACAGAGTAAGAAATCTGACATATATTAAAACATAGTTCTGCACAGAAAAACAGATAATGGACCAGAAATAATTATTTAAGAATTACAATATTTGAGACTATTCCAGAACTGATTCAAAATACTTAACAAATGCTAAGCAGGGTAAATATAAAGAAATCCATATCTAGACTTACCATAATGAAACTTCAAACACCAAAGAAAAAGAGAAACTCTTAAGAATGACCAACATTAAAAAATAAAAAGCAGAAATGAAAACATTATCTCCTAATGAACCCAAAGAGGCCATACCAAGACACATCATAATTAAAATGCCTAAGGTTAAAGACAAAGAGAGAATCTTAAGGTAGTAAGAGAAAAGGTCCCATAAGATTGTCAGCTGATTTCTCTACAGAAACTTTGTAGGCCAAAAGGGACTGGCTTAAAATATTCAAAGTGATGAAAAACATGGACCTATAACCAAGATTACTCTACCTAGCAAAGCTATCATTTAAAATCGAAGGACAGATAAAGAGCTTCCCAGACAAGAAGCTAAAGGTGTTCTCACCACAAAACCAGTATTATAACAAATGTTAAGGAAGATGAAAAGATAAAAATATGAATAATAAAATGGCAATAACTATATATCTATCAACAATTACTTTAAATGCAAATAGACTAAATGCTGTAATCAAAAGACATAGGGTGACTGAATAGATAAGAAAACAAGACTCTTACATATGTTGCCTACTAGAGACTCACTTCAGATCAAAAGACACAGACAGAATGAAAGTAAAGTGATGGAAGAAGGTATCTCATGAAAATGGAAATAGGAAAAAAAAAGCTGGGGTAGCAATACTTTCATCAGACAGAATAGACTTTAAAACAAAGGATGTAACAAGAGACAAATAAGGACCCAGCAATTCCACTTCGGGTATTTATCTGAAAAACACCAAGACACTAATTCAAGAAGACATATGTATCCATTTGTTCATTGCAGCATCCTATATAATAAAAGACTAATATGCAAATTGACCGAACGGCAGAATGATTTGTTGCCATGACGCACACTGACTACCAGGGGCCAGACATTCAATGCAGGAGCTGCCCCCAACCCGCAGACCCCAGGCCAGCCAAGGTGGGTGCCAGCGGCCCCCCACCATCACCCCACCAGTCGCCCTGCAGAGGGAGGCAACCAGCAGCAGCGGGAGGCATGGCTGGTGAGTGGGCAGCACTAGGCCGGCCAAGGCGGGTGACAGCAGAGGGCCGACCTGATCGCCCCACCGGTCACTCCACAGATTGGCCCTGATCGCCGGCCAGGCCTAGGTACCCTACCCATGCACAAATTTCGTGCACCGGGCCTCTAGTTATTTATAATAGCCAAGATATGGAAGCAATCTAGGTGTCCATGAGTAGATGAATGAATAAAGAAGTGATACACATATACAATGGAATATTACTCAGCCATAAAAAGAATGAAATATTGCCATCTGCAATTACATGGGTGGACATAGAGAGTATTATGCTAAGTAAAATACATCAGACAGACAAAAACAAATACCATATTATTTCAGTTATATGTGGAATTTAAAAAGCAAAATAAACAGTCAAAACAGAAAGAAATTCATAAATACAGAGAATATTTTGATGGTTGCCAGATGGGAGGTGTGGTAGGGAGATGGATAAAAAAGGGCAAGGGATTAATAAACACAAATTGGTAGTTATAGAATAGTCATGGGGATGTAAAGTACAGCATAGGGAATATAGTTAGTAATATCATAATAACTATGTATGGTATCAGATGGGTAAAGAATCCAAGGCAACTAAAGTGCTGGCAGGGTGCAAAGTAAACAGAAATGCTTGTTGGAAGAATGTCATAAATACTAGCTACTGTCAGTTGCAGAAACAAAGACTGATGCCTCTACCTATTTTTTCTTCCTTGCTGAGTCATGGCTATATTTACCCATTTTAATTAAGCTCCCTAAAGGCCCTTACTAAAAGAAAATTCTAAAGTAGGTTTGTAGGTAGAAAAACCAATAATGAACTTTTTAAAAGAAACAATAGAAAACAAAAATTTTAAAAGCAATCCTTTTGTAATAATATATATA
>NW_006291231.1:611087-620641 GCF_000327345.1 Myotis davidii
CCCGCTGCTGGCTGGCTGAAGTCCCGGTGATATTTGTTAAAATGTTTCAAACTGCAGGCTCAGAGGCCTGTAACAGCAGGCAGGGAGCATTGGTTTCCTCCATCACTGAGGCAAGCAAGGCTCATGTTAGTTTCAAGCTGCCTGGCTGCTGGGCGCCATCTTGGCTGACAGTTAATTTGCATATCTCACGGATTAGCCAATGAAAAGGGTAGCGGTCGTACACCAATTACCATGTTTCTCTTTTATTAGTGTAGATATATGCCTAAGCGACCATTACGACCAAATGACCAGAACGACCAGTCGCTATGATGCGCACTGACCACCAGGGGGCAGATACTCAATGCTGGAATTGCCCCCTGGTGGTCAGTGCCTCCCAAAGCCAATCTCCCATGGCCGGCCACCTCCGTGGCCCCTCCCCCCAGCTGGCCGGCCCTAATCACCCTGATTGGAACCTCCTGTGCCCTCCCTCCTCCTTCCCCCTGCCGGCTGGCCAACCTTCCTCGGCCCCTACCCCCAGTCAGCCAACCTCCCATGGCCCCTCTCCCCCTGTGGCCAGCCAACCTCCTATTGCCCCTCCCCCCAGGAGGCCCTGATCAGGACTGGACGAGATGCCCCCATTGGCCCCGATCACCAGTCAGGCCGAGGGACCCCACCCGTGCACGAATTTGTGCACCAGGCCTCTAGTTTATAAAATAATAAACACCTCACAAGATTGATCAAGGAAAATAGGGTGAAAACCCTAAAAGAATACATAGAGAAGGATAAATGCAAATAAAAGAGATACTAATAAAATAAACCATAGGAGAGGACCATGAACCAATTTAAACGAATAAATTTTAAGACTTGAATAAAATGATCAATTTCCCCCCCCAAAAAAGTAACATAAGAAATTGACTCAAATTTTTAAAAACCTGAATTGGCATTTTAACTTTTAAAGAAATAGTATCAGGAGTTAAAAATCTTTCAACAATAGGAAAAGGAATTCCTATCACGACCAAATAGACTGGTACATTTTAACTTATATTTAAGAAAAAGGTAATCCTTCTCTTATACTTACTGCTTCAGAGAACTAAAACACTGGGAAGATCCTAAAATCATTCTAGGAGATTTGTGTAACCTCAAATACCAAATCTGAGAAGGACAGTACAAGAACAGAAAATTATAGACCAATGTTACTTAGGAATACAGACATAAAGAATCCCTAATAAAATATTAGCAAATTGCTTCCAACGCTGTACACCATGCAATATCACTGTAATGCAAGCCTGAATTAATATTATAAAATCAATTACTATAGCTCACCACTATAAATAGGTTAAAGGAGAAAAATCATATGATTATCCTACCAAATACAACAATAGAATTTCATAAAACACAGCCCCATTTAAAAACAAAACCCTTGACCAAGTAGAAATAGAAGAGGAATCCCTTAACTTGTTAATGCTTATATACCAATAATCTGCCTAAGAGTGAGAAACAACAGAATAACTCCATGGCCACTTTGCCTAGATTCTTCCATCAGTCACTGTTTCTCAGTCTAGGAAACCACCCTTTCTGCTACAACTCAACCAAGTGCCCAAGGCAAATTTCAAGTGGGTGTGTGTGGTGTGTTGTGGGGTGGTAAAATGGCTCCTTAGAGAGGACTCTCAGTTTTCAATAACTTATCATTACCCTCCAAAGCAAAACAGAGTCCCTTATTTCCTGGCCCAGTATATTACCCCCAACCCCCATCAGCACATCTAGTGTGTTTTTACCTCCAGTACTCGGAGCAACAGTAGCTACTGGGTATCCCTAGATTTCCAAGATGAGTTTTTGTTTTTGTGCAAATTCAAAGTGCAAATGTAGCTCTTAGAGTTCACCAGTAGTCCCCCTTTATCCACAGGGATATGTCCTAAGACCCCCCAGTGCCGTGGTCGGCAAATTGAGGCTCGCGAGCCACATGCGGCTCTTTGGCCCCTTGAGTGTGGCTCTTCCTAAGCCTTACGAGTACCCTAATTAAGTTAATAACAATGTACCTACCTATATAGTTTAAGTTTAAAAAATTTGGCTCTCAAAAGAAATTTCAATCGTTGTACTGTTGATATTTGGCTCTGTTGACTAATGAGTTTGCCGACCACTGCCCCAGTGGATGCACTGAACCCTATGTATATTGTATTTTTCCTATACACACCTATGATAAAGTTTAACTTATAAATTAGGCACAGTAAGATATTAACGATAATAAAATAAAACAAGTATAACATTATAATATAATCAAAGTTATGCGAATTTAGTCTTTCAAAATATTTTACTGTACTCACCCTTCTCCTTGTCATGATATAAATGATAAGAATTTATACACTTTCACTTAAGGGAAGCATTTTATGGCTTCTCTTTGGCATATCCAAATTGCCAACATCACTACTCTTGCACTTTCGGGCCATTATTAAGTAAAATAAGAGTAACTTGAACACAAGCATTGCAATACTGCAACAGTCAGGGTGATAACCGAGACCACTACTAAATGACTAATGGGCTGGTAGCATATACAGTGTGATATGCTGGGCAAAGGACGATTCGCATCATGGGAGAGACAGAGCAGGATAGCAGGATGGTGCAAGATTTCATCATGCTACTCAAAATGGCGCACAATTTAAAACTTACAAACTGTTTTTTCCTGGAATTTTTCATTTAATATTTCAAACTTGACCATAAACCACGGAAAGTGAAACTGTGGATAACAGGGTGCAGGGTGTTAGTGGAGGATACTAGTTTACCTAAGAATACCAGAGAAAATCATCTCATAAGCAAATACTGAAAAGGCTGCATTTGTTTCCCCCTATTTCCTCTACCCTCTGCTGATCACGCTGTAGTCCCTGAGGGGTTTTTAAGTACTCCTAAGATCCTCTCTAACTCAGTCTCATTACTGTCAACTAATGGACCCAAAAGCCACAGTGCATTCTGAGCCTACTTCATCTCTGCCCATTTCCTCAACAAGGACAAAAACACTGATTAAATAAATCTCCCTCAGGGTTGAGTCTTTGGAGCAGATGCATACTGCAGCACATGCTCAACAATCCTGGATGTGGACCCACAAATAGTGGGAACAAGTCCAAGCAACCACAAAAGTTAGCACCAACAGTTAATGTTTATTGAGCACTTACTATGTGTCAGACATTATTCTAACTCATGCATTCCTCACAACAACTCTATGATATGGGTACTCTTACTAATAGATAAAATAACCAAGTAATAGAAATGCTAAGACACTTGTCCAAGGTTACAATGATAGAACTGCAGAGGTATGACTTTAACCCGTGCAGCAATTAAGAGTTTACACTCTGAACCACTGTGATAGGTTTCAAGAAATAGCACAGTTTCTTTATTTTCTTCAAATAAACTTAAATTGCTCTCTGAGACCTCAGATGAAGGGAAATTCCATCTTGGACACTTTTAGGGCACCAAGTCAATGTTTGCAGTTGTGTAGTTTATTAATCATCCTGTGTGCAATTCCAGCTGGATTAGTGTGCAGTGGCTCAGAATTTTACTCTAAAATGTCACATTACTATGTGTCTCTAAAATACAGTATTTCCTCCAAATGCCCACCTACTTGAATGGTGGGAGGTTTTATTTCCGTCAAGTTTGTAGGAACGTCATCAAGCATCTCATCTTTAGGCTTATGCAAGAATCCCAGAGGCACCAGGCCAGGACATTTGGGAAAGCCCCCTTGCTCTACAGCCCCCCTATTCCAAACTGGTCACTGGGGGTGTGTTTACTGAACAACCCAGCCTGGTGCCTTAAACTCAGAAGCTTTGCTTGTTAGATGCTAAGCTTGAGCTCAGGGGTCAGTGTCAGGACAGAGCATCACAGTACTTTGTACCCAGCCTCAGAGGCACACCACCCATCCAGTACCCCAGAAACTCTGACAGTCTTTGGGGTCTCAGGAGGCAGCAGGGTGCAGAAGGTCTCATACACCCATCCTCATGCCCATCCTGGAAGAAGCTATCCAAACCTTTTTCCTCCCAGCTCTGCCCAGTTCCTGGAAGTCCTCCTCTCCTTAGACAATCCGATTTCACTGCTCCATGAATCTACCTTCAACAAAAGTTCTCAGTGGGTATTGTTTTTTCTTTGTCTGGCAACTTTTACTTCTGGCCCTGCCACACAAAAGCCATTATTAACTTCCCACAGTAAAGAAAAAAGACTTGGCTGCTATCTTGGAAAATGGTAGGGAAAATTACCTAGAGCAAAAGAACAAAAGACAAATTATTATTTCAATAAGTTATCCTACCCAATATATACATTTACTTAAAAATGGTTGTAATGGATCTATCCCAAAATAGTAATGGTATGTATCAGGGACTTCTGAGCTTTTAAATTACTTTTTCTTTCTTTTAATCGTATTTTTCAAGTTTTTCCACAATGACTGTAGATTTTGAATTTTTTAAAATGTTGACTTTTTCGTTTAAGTGTTCACTTTGGGGTTTTTATTAACTAACTCGAAAGTTAAAGTGTTCCCTCATTTAAGAATGTCAAGAAAATGTTGCAGTTTGAAATCAGACAAATATATCTCTATAGTATATATGGTATATGATTTTAGTGAATAGTGATTGTATATACCAGGTTCCAATTTAACTTAAAAAAAACTTTAGGGAAAATAAAAACTAAAAATACTCTTTGGTTCCTGAGGAAAAAAGAGGAAACGACCACCTACTCACTGAGAAGTGGTAAAATGAAAGTCACATCCATTAGGTCCCCATTCACACAGTAAAATAGACTCAAAACCACTTTGGTTTGTCTTGTCTTACCTCAATTACTACCTTAGAGGAAATCTTCTTTTCATTATTCAGAAAATTGGTGGAATTCAGAAACAGTGAAATTTTATTGTGGTGGACCTAGTACACTTTATATCACTTCTAATGACACCAGTGACAAGCCACGGTTTGACTAGTAAGATTAAAATTTATCTCACAGCTATTCAACTCTAGTGCATTGAGGTTTTATAGCCAATTTCCCAAAATAGATCATTCCTCCTGATGCTGAAGGTTAGACAGTTTTGAGTGTGTGTGTATGTATGTGTATTTTTACAGAAAAGGAAAATAGACCACCCCAGAAGTTAGGATATTTCTAATATATTTTTAGGGCATAAATAGTTTTTCCAGAAGTTGGGGAGTAAAAATCATAATAGTAAGAGCTGAAATTTTCCATATTTTAATGGTTTTCCTAGAAGAATAGAAAAAATAAGGTTCTTGAGAATTATACTGTATTCCAAAGATAAGTGTTTAATCAGCTGGCTTCCATACATAGCTTAGCAGTGAGGCACTAATTAGAATTCTTGCACATTTCTAAGGACAGCTTGTTAGCAGTGCATTCTTGATATTGACTTGAGTTGGTCCGAGTAACCAATTGTTTCTAACCTTGGTTTTAATTATAATTTACTTTTAATTTAACACTATGAATTTAGTTTGTTAAAGGCTACAGTGACATATATTTGAATTAAGAGTGGGGTTTTTTTTGTTTGTTTTTGGTGGGAAAAGGTTAGGATATCCAGTAAATTGTATCTAAAATATATATGGTATAAATTTCAAATATGAATCATTCACACCCTACAGCTAATTTGCGTGTAGTCGGTGTCCTCTATCTCCATCACTTACCACCACCACCACCACCAAATAGAACGTGCTTAAACAGTGCTACTCGCTATTATTAAAGTCCTTTACCATTGTATAATGTAAATAAATGGCTATGGCTTTTGATTAGATAAAAACTTTTAGAAAAACTTTGATTGCCACAACTCTATACTTTCAATCGTAGGAGTACTTAATTTAAATGAACAGAGGGCCGAAACCGGTTTGACTCAGTGGATAGAGCGTCGGCCTGCAGAGTGAAGGGTCCCAGGTTCGATTCCGGTCGGGGGCATGTACCTGGGTTGTGGGCACATCCCCGGTGGGAGATGTGCAAGAGGCGGCTGATCGATGTTTCTAACTCTCTATCTCTCTCCCTTCCTCTCTGTTAAAAAATCAATAAAAAATATTTTTAAATGAAGAGAGAAGTAAATTACCACCACTTCCAATTTAAAACTCTTTCAAGCATCTTGAACATTTTGAAGGTAAAAGATATAAAAACACTAAAAAGAAAAAACAAGACGTGGTGTTATCTCAAAGATATATCTAATTTTAATCTTGAGATAATTTAAGATGCAATATAAGTAAAAAGAAAAAAAAACAAGACCTTACCTCTTATATTCCTTTTTTTTGCTTTTAAGTTATATTTCTTTAAAAATGTATTTTAATTTCTTTACCTTAAAAAATGTTTACTCAAACATTTGATCAAACAAAAAAAATTAAACAGGTAACTTTTAGAAGAGTATGAAATTCACATTAGAAAGAATCACAAACAGAGCCATCAGGGAAAATAAAGGCTACATCCCTGGCTCTGGTGGCTCAGTGGATTGGAGTGCCATCCTGTATGCCAAAAGTGTGCGGGTTTGATTTCTGGTCAGGGCATATACCTAGGCTTCAGTTTGATCCCGGTTGTGGTGCATACAAGAGGCAACTGATGGATGAAGAAAGTCTTAGGAAAGTTGCGATAGACCCAATGTCCTCAATGAAGCCCACCTCCCAGGAATCTACCTTGTAGACTCTGGGCTTGGTATGTAACTAACCTTGGCCAATGGGACACTAGCACCTGTAAAGCACACAGAGAATTGGCAAGTGCTTGCGCATTAGGACTTGCCTTCCTAGAATACTTCTTCTTGGAACCAATTCTGGAGATATCCAAGGAGCTATGCAGGGAAGCCCAGGTAGAGAATAACTAAGATCCCAGCTATGCTTCCAGCCAGGGCCAGGACCAGTTACTGTTCATGTGAATGAGACCTTTTGAACCTTTTAATCATCTCAGTGTTCCTGAAGACTCAATATTAAACAGAAGAACCTCCAGTTATACCAAAGATTTACGAGAAATAATAAATTGTTATTGTGGTAAGCCACTGCGTTTTAGGATGGTTTGTTTCACAGAAATAGCTATCTCTTTAAAAAGAAAATAAATGATGCTTAGAAAATTTAATTAATTTCTTTAAGGTCACAAGTAGGTAAATTGTGGGTCAGGGTTCAATACAAGATCTCTGTGATTTAAAACCCATGGTCTTGGTCCCATGTTGCCCACTGTCAATGTTTAAATAAAGGGAAGATGAGGAAACTTTTTTTTTTCTCAACAGGACAGACCATATAGCTTCCTTTTTATAATAAGCAGCAATACATACAATCCTTTATCTTATGCCTGAGGCCAGAGACCCCATCTGGATCCCACTTTAGAGTTTTGTAGACAAACTGCTCCAGAGAGGACATGACTTATCCTCCACATAATCGGTATTCTCTGGCAGTCCACACCTGCTCTACTGAACAGATAGAAACTGAGACACGACAGATGTTTGGCACATTTCTCAACTAAAAAAAAAAAACTAAAAAAAGAAAAGAAAGTTATGTCATTCCTTAGAGAAAGATGTAGAGCTTACTTCATTAAACATTTGAATGTAATGGGCCAGAACTTCTCTGTCCACACCTAATTTTGTGATACTGATTTTGAAGGAGAATTAGGGAGATATATGTTGAGACAGTATGGTCCATAGACAATTCCAGTCAATAAAGTAAAAATAAAATGGCCTTCTACAGAAACCAAATGTATAAATTATCAAAAAGTAAATGAAAGTGTTCATTAGACCTGTGGGGAATGCAAATTAAAACGAGATACTACTATACATCCACCAGAATCGCTAAAGTTAAAAGCATCAAATGTTTGTCAATGTATGGAGCAACTATGATCCTCATACATTATTGGTGTGAGTGAAAAGTTTTTACAACCACTTTCAAATAAACCTTGGCAGGTTCTTAGAAAAACAACCATATACCTAAGCCTATGATCTAACAATTCCACCCTTTGGTATTTATAGTAGAGGAATTACAAACTTATGCCTGAAAAGAATTGAACAAGAATACTGATAGAAAGTTTATTCGTGGTAGCTAAAAAACTGGAAACTGGAAACAGCCTAGGTTTCTATCAGCATCAGAATGGATAAACAAATTGTGTTGTATCCGTGCAATGGAACACTACGTGGTCATGAACTGACACTACTCAGATCTCCTGCTGGGGGTAGCACAATTCACTCACAGCCCCAGCTGCTGTCCCTCTGGATCCACTCTTACGCTTCTTGTAGCTGCTTCTAGCAGATGACATAAGGAAGACCTTGGGATTCCTTCAACAGGCAACTCCGGCTTGAGGACTATCCATCTGCCTGCCTGAATCTTTCTCAGAGCTGTTCTGCAGTGTGAGGCTCTTCCTACCAGTCCTTCCATCTTCCTCTCCATCACAGGTGTCAGACCCACATGACAATCTGAAGGCTCTCCCTACCTACCCTGTCCCCCTTTTTTTATCCTTGACAAGTATTTCCCTCAACAAATCTTTTACACATCTAATCCTGTCTTTCTGTCTGCTTCTCAGAGAATCCATACTAACACAATCAGTGACAAATGGAAATTAGTACCAGGGATGAATCTCAAAAACACTGTATAAATATTTTTAAAATTAAGACTCAAAGGAATAAATATTATATGAATCCATTTAGATGAAGTTCTAGAGCAGGTAAAACTAAATCTATAATGAGGGGAAAAATCAGAACAAAATGACTGGCTCAAGGGGTTAAGGATGGGCATTAACTGGGATAGAACTTTCTAAGGCGATGACAATGTTCTCTCTTTTGATACTGGTTTAGATTGCACAAAAACTCACCTAATGGTAGGTTTAATATTTGTGCATTTTATAATATGAAAATTTTACCACAAAACAAGAACTATAAACAAATGCTGAACTTTAATTGATGATGTGCACTGAAATATACTAATTTCCGTAAATACTTAAATTTATCAAAAAAGCAAGGTAGTTTGATGGATGGATAAAGGATGAGTAGATGGACAGATATATGATAAAACAAGTGCAATAAAATGTTAATGGCAAAATTTAGGCAAGAATATGTAGGTATTTACTGTAAAATTCTTTCAACTTTTCAGTATAGTTACAAATTTCCATAACAAGTCCCAGACACTGCAGATTAATTAAAAATCCTATAGACTTCAAGAGGTCAGGTACCAAAAAAGTGCGAGAAAATATAATGGCCTCAAACTAGGAGCTACGAAATAATGTAAGGGTAAAATAGAGGCATTTTCGGGTAAAGAATCTCAAAAATTTGCCTATAAATAATCTTTTCTCAGTAGGGCATGCTCCACCAATACAATAGAGTAAACTAAGAAATAGAAAAGTATGGCATCCAAGAGAGAGAAATTCAAGATAGGGGCAAAGTAAAAAGCTTTCTCAGGTTTCTTTTTTTAAAAAAATATATACCGTATTTGCCGGCGTATAAGACGATTTTTTGGCCCTGAAAAATATGCCTCCAAGTGGGGGGTCGTCTTATACGCCAGGTACACTTCAGATAGACTGCCCATAGTGCTTGCCCCGTGCCATAGTGGCCTCCCGATGCCCGCCCACTTCATTCCACATACCGTTCAGGCATCAGCAGCGCTGCTGGG
>NW_006291231.1:621344-630272 GCF_000327345.1 Myotis davidii
AACAGATATTTTTAAATGTATTTTTATTGATTTCTAGACAGAGAGGAAGGGAGAGGGATAAAGAGATAGAAACATCAATGATAAGAGAGGATCATTGATTGGCTGCCTCCTGCACACCCCCTACTGGGGATCGAGCCCACAACCTGGGCATGTGCCTTTGATTGGAATCGAACCCAGGACCCTTCAGTCCGCAGGCTGACTCTCTATCCACTGAGGCAAACCAGCTAGGGCCACTCTCAGGTTTAATGTGATAAGAAGCCCAGGATCATAGCTGTGCAGCTGGTCTAGATAACAAATTTTACAGAACCCAATACTCAAAAAGAGGTGTCATTCAGGAAAGTCAAATGAGATTGATAGATTATCTGTTGTGTTTGATTTATTATTTTACTGTGAGGAATATTCATAGGCCAGAAGAATTTGGTAATTAGTAATTGGTATATATAAAATAAGCAAAAATGTAAAAAGAATTCCAAGAAAAACAAAAAGCTTTACAAGAAGTAGAATATCACTATATTACAAACTCAGCTGATGACAATATTAATGGAGTCAAAGGAATGTAGACAATATTGACTTAAGCAAAAATTATGCTATAACTATTTTGGAAGTGATGGGAAATGGAAATTATGGGCACAGATGGTGAGTGGTGGTAAAATAAAACTAAATACTTATCTTTCATACTTGGAAATCAAAGCTAATACCTATAACTGAAAAAATCTAGAGATCCAAATTATTTGAATAAGAAAAATATTTTAAAATATAGCAGAAGGAAGAGCTGATAATCCTTACCCCTGAAAGCAGAAATTGGAAGAGGTAGTGTGTGAGTTCAGCTGCTATCTATTGCCTATTGTCTTACTTGGCATATTTATTTATTCATTCATTCATTCATTTTGAGTGAGAGATAGAGATTTGCTGTTCTACTTCTTTATGCATTTATTAGTTGATTGTTTTATGTACCCTGACTGGGGATGGAACCCTCAACCTTAGTATATCAGGATGATGCTCTAACCAACTGTGCTATCTGGCTAAGGCCTCACTTGGCATTTAAAGGTACATTTATACATTTGTTTGCTTTGATAAATATTAAAATTTAGTTAAGAGTTTTTTTCTGTGTAGTGCAACTACAGGTATAGTGAAGGTTTATTTTTCCATACCCTATCCATTGAGATGCCAGACATTCCTTGGTATATCAAGACTTCAGAAAACAGGAAGGCCATAGTGTACTTACCATGTGTGAACTCTCCAATCCACTCTCTTCAGTCCCTGGGAGGGCCCAGAACTCCCTTCTTTCTTCAAGGTTTTTGATATAATTAGTGAGAATAGCACTAGCATCTTCAAAAGATATTTTCATGATTGCTCTTTTGGGGATGCTAGTGGGATAAATGCCCAGGGAATCAGCTTCCCTGGTTCAGTAAAATGTCTATAATGTGGCACTTAATCCTCAGAAGGAAAGGAGGCATAGTTACTATAGCAATCAGAATGTTCCAACCTAGATATTTTTGGCAATGGTTAAACAATCATGGGATTTCTGGAGTTGAAATAGAAGGACAATCCACTGAAGTCATGCTTAATTTATATAATTGAAAAAACTTATGGGTTTGATAAACATATCACCAAAATAGAAATTAAATTCTTGACCTTTCACCTGATTCCTAGAACAAGATCATTTCACAAACTCATGTCTCCATTAAAGAAGAGCCTAGTGACCTTGAACAATAATAAAATCATAAATAATAAATTCAGAGAAGAGGCACACTGTATAAAGATAAGAGCTTAGATTCAAAATCAAGCTCTTGGATTCTGGAATCAAGCTCCTGGATTCAAATTCTGGCTCCACTATTTACTAGCTGTGTGACTTTTGGTATTTACTAAGTTAACAGTGTTATAGAAAGAGAAAAATATCTAAATATGTAGAGAACTGTCTAAGAGCCAAGACTAATTCCTGAGTACTAATGCTATCTGGATTCTAGTGCTATCCACTACTATCCATAGAATGAAAGCTAGTGGGCATTTTATCCACCTCGAGGCAAGCCAGGTCTTGGCATCTCACACAACACTGCTTCTAAGACATTTACTTCACATGAGTAGTAGTTTTATCATGGTCCATCATCTAGATTCAAAAAGAGGTAGATAGGCTAGTGAGTATTGATTTAAGTCATCATGTGGGAGAAATACCTTGAAAACTCATGGTGCAGTTCTGTAGATGCTGTAACTGTTCTGAACCAGCAAGCAATAAATGATTCTGTTTTTCTCAAAGTCAAATTGCATTAGTCTGGGAACTAAGGGCAAGAAAGACAGTGCTATTCACAACTACCTAATGACACCTAATGACTAATTGTACCTTGCAAAAATTTATTTTCCATCCCATCATCTCATCATCTACAGGCTCTGCTGATGTGAAGAGTATATATGTGTGTGTGTGTGTGTGTGTGTGAAGCCTGGTTTGATTGATTCTAATTCTCAAGGAAAAACAGGATTGCTGTTATACAATGGGAGCAGGAAGGAGAATAAACAGAACACCTTCTCATATTACCAAGTCCAGCACTAAAAGTTAATCAAAGACTCTGGCAATCCATTCAGGCAGAACCACCAAAAGCTTAGATCCCTCAGAAATGAAGTTTTTGGGGGCCCCAAGTGGGTAAAGAATCCCAGACAGCTGAGGTGCTAGCAGAGGGCAAAGCAAACAGAAATGCTTGGTGGAAGAAGAAAGTCATAAATACCAGCTATTGCCAGTTGCAGAACAAAGACTACTGCCTCCACCTATTTCTGCTTCCTTGTTGAGTCGTGGCTATATTTACACATTTTAATTAAGCTCACTTTTCTTTGTTGGCAATAATTAACGATGTCATACATATCACCATTGGCAGAATTCTGAAGTGGGATTATGCAAAGCTAGAGAAAATTGACAACATCCAGAAATTCTGGACTTGGGAGACTGGCTTGTCTAGGGTTTCCCTTGTTGGGGAGGAAAGGAGCACATTTTAAATGGTATGTGGAAGTTACATTATGTTAGGTGAAGGCCTTTTTTAAATGTAAACATGGACAGAAGAACAAATAAAGGTAGTCAAAAGGTAAAGGCATATCTGTCATTTGTTGGCTACACAAACTCCTTTCAGTTGGGAAGAGTCCTCACTGCGTGGGCCTTGGGGAGATACAGAGGCCCAAGGAAGCCAAGTCCCTACCCCAGCAGCAACGGCAGACAGAGCTGTGCCCACTCTCTGCCAGCAGGTTTTCCTCCCCAGCGTTTGTACCTTCCGTGAGTGGTGTAGAGATGAAGTTTATGGCACAGGTTCAGGGGCGGGGATGGGCAGTGACAGTCGCTTTACTGTTGGGACACTGTCAGCAGGGCCAGTGGCAGTGCCCTCACCAGAGCATTTCAGACGTCAGACTCTGCCAATGGTCCCTCTTCCTGGCCTCCCCTTGTATCCTACCTCTCCAGTCAATTCCTTCTTTTTAAATCAGGCAGAATTGTTTTCCATTGCTTGCGACCAAGAGCCAAGTGAGACAAACTGTTTCACTACTTTAGAAGAAAGACAGCCACTTTGTGGGGCTAGCCTACATGAAAACAGGAAGGGAAGAATATATGGCTTTGTTTAAAGAGGCCCTTTCCAACCAGGAACTAAATACATCAGAAAGTTAGATGATATTGAATCAAAATCTTTGCCCCAAGCTAACACAAGTGAGAGAAAAAGGAGGTGGTGGGCGGGGGGTGAGGAGGGGAGCATTGCAGGGTTTATGACTAAGACCTGGAAAAGCCTCATCGCATGCCCGCCCAAGCATCAACTCTAATGCACTCTCGGTTCGACAAAGGTGCCAACCACATATGTAATTTCAGGGATTCAGGGATCCCAAAAGACCTTTCCTGTCTTAGATGCTCCCAAACAAAGTCATTCAAAAGATAATAAGAAACTAAGTACATGGACAGTGTCCCTAACAGAATCCCCAAATTAGATATGACTAATTAAACTACTGATCAGTTCTTGAAAACTGCACAGAACTGAGCATTACATTTAGCAAGACAATGGAAGGAAACAAAATCTACAAAGTACATTTTTGTTAGTCAAGGCACCAACTCAAGAACTATATAAACTTTCCACATAAATATCTTTTCTTTACAATGTAATAACTATACATAAAATGAAGTTTTGCTACAGAGTGTAATACTTGTATTAACTCCTCTTTATTTGGTCCATTTTAAAATATCCTCTTTCCTTTTACAATATCCAAATGAAGTTTTTGTCTTTTCCTATTCCAGCTTTTTTTGTTCCAAATGGACTAGTGCCCAGCATTGCTGAAGGGAGAATTTCTACTCTGGAGTCAGTGGCTTCCATAGAGGCCAATAATTCAAGTTCCCTCTGTTAATCTAAATCTAGCACCGGAAATAAAGCTTTGTTCCTGGCCAGCTATCCTCTCTCAGTCAGAGTCAGATTCAGCTGAATTCATTTGAAGGTGAAGCAAGGCAGCATGGTACCCAAATGCAATTTCTTTTTCAAAGGTCCCTAGTGAGCCCCAGCCTTCTCCTGCACTCCTTCTCAGTCAGGTCCCCCAAAGCAAGGAGGTGGACTTGACTTGGTTCCTACCTCTGTCCTCCTCACCAATCCTCCCAAAGCTGTCCACTTCTCTTCACTCCTTCAGGCAGACTGTCATCATATCTCACATGGGTTGCAAGCCCTCTGGAAGCTCGAATCACTTTGCCCTGGTACACCTGTTGACTCCAGCGTAAAACCAAAATGACTTTTCTAAAACAAATCATTCTTCTGTTTAAAATTATTCAATGGCTACCCACTGCCTTAGGAAGAAGTCCAAACATCTTAGCATACATGCAATGCCATACAAAATTTAGTCCTCTACTGCCAATCCAGTATAATTGTTGATACTTCTTACCTTGTGGTTCCACCTGCATTCATCTCCACCACAGGTATTGTTCTCTTGTGCCTGAGGCACCACCTGGGGGAGGCTGTGGAGACAGTTCTTTAAATGTCTTTCCCTCCCGTGCACTTAGTATTCCATTAGCTAAACCTGCTCCAGCTTCTAAATGGATTGCCGCTCAATGGCTTAAACCTCAGGACTGTGTAAAAAGCTCTACAAAGTCTGTCAAGGAGTTGCAATTGCTATTTGTCTGTATCCCCAAGGCAGTGACTGTGCTCTTCAGTGCCGGCCTATCTAATACCCAGTAAGTAATAAATAGCCTCGAAATGATTTATGAACTTG
Source organism: Myotis davidii (assembly GCF_000327345.1). Lineage (NCBI taxonomy): Eukaryota > Metazoa > Chordata > Mammalia > Chiroptera > Vespertilionidae > Myotis > Myotis davidii. The sequence goes on from NW_006291231.1 coordinate 626,553, forward strand.
GGTGTTTTTCTATTATTATTTTCCCTGCCATAAGTAGACACACTCTTTAGGCAATAAGATTTTCTTCAGTTTTGTTTTATAGAATTTTGGTTCCTGGTCCCATGACCTTCATGTTTCATTTTTATACTAAAGCAATGCCTTAAAATGCCTTAAATTTATTTTTAGACAAGACATAATAGCCAAGCAGACTGATGAGGAAAAAATATTGTTGAATATAGAAGATAGGACTATTATATTTTGAAATTGCATTTTGTCATTTGATACTAAAGATATAATAATTTACCACCTTTGAAAAGAATGGAGCTTGTTTAGACCAGTGAGAGTTAAATCATTCTACCACAACCAGGAGTTATATGCAGCAAACTAATTATTATTCAGAATAATTTTTTGGCAAGAAAATTCCTTGTTTTCTCTTGGTTTTTCAAAAACCTGACAATCACATCTGTCAGCCCTTGGCTCACCATACATTTCAACTTTGCAATTTTGGCTTAAAATTGAGGCTTAAAACCATACCCTATTTCCAAAGAGAAATGCACGTCTGAATTGAAAATGCAGATATTCAAACCTGCCTTCTCTGAAAATTCCTCTGCAATGCAGGTAGAAAGGAAGAGTTGTAGTGGCTGTTGTGTGTTTTCTCTGAGGTCTGAGTAGGAAAATAAGTGTGCAACTGAAGAAAATGAAGCATTTGTGAAGACATCACCAAATTCCATTTTTTAAGATAGTTGTCAATTTTTCAGTATGCTTTAGCTTAAAACAGTGGTTCTCAACCTTCCTAATGCCGCGACCCTTTAATACAGTTCAGTTCCTCATGTTGTGGTGACCCCCAACCATAAAATTATTTTCGTTGCTACTTCATAACTGTAATTTTGCTACTGTTATGAATCGTAATGTAAATATCTGATATGCAGGATGTATTTTCATTGTTACAAATTGAACATAATTAAAGCATAGTGATTAATCACAAAACAATATGTAATTATATATGTGTTTTCCGATGGCCTTAGGGATCGCAACCCACAGGTTGAGAACCGCTGGCTTAAAATATGTGGAAAGAAAGGATATTAATGGTGATGAGTTAATTCATTCTTAAAATGTCTGTGGTAGAAGTTACAAGATGAATTAAGACTGCTGGAATTCTGGATTCATTTCATTTAAGGAGATGAGATAAAAAGTGTTTAGCATTCCCTTTTAGAATTGTTATAGAAACACAATAGCAACAGAAATTCTATAACTGTGTATGTTTTGAAAACAACAATTTTCTCTCCTGTATATTTTGTAAACTATGAGGAAATAAGTGAAAAAGATGAATGTCTGAAAGATTGTGTATCCATATGCTTCTTCTAACTAAGTCTTACATTTTAATTTTCTAACATTTTTAATTATGAAAAATGTATTCTTAGGAAAAGTGTAAGGTGTTAATTTTCCATGTTAATATAAAATATTGATGAAAGCTAGGAAATTATGAAAGATTTGAATCAATATTGTGAAGGCTTTTCTTATGGTCAAATCTCATAGTTGGATTTGGGTTTTTTTGTTGTTTTTTGTTTTTTTTAAAAAAGATGTTTATAAGTTCCATTTGTATTTCAAAGTCCAGTAGTCACACACCTTACCATGAATGTTAACATGAGTTAAGAACAGATCCTGAAAATAAATTTCCTAAAATATTTTTATTATTTTTATTTCACTTGAAATAAAAGGAAAGTAATATTCCCCATAAGAAAATCAGCAGTGGTTTCAGTATTTAATGGAAAATGGGAAATCCATTAGTCATTAATATTGGAGAGTCCTAATTTCTGCCTATCTCTTTAGTGTGATCCTATTATTCAAACCTGGGAAGGGGGGTTGACTGACAGAAGCGTTTATGAACTCATCAAGCAGTAGTAAGCAGGACAAGAGGATGTGCTATGATTTCCCTAGTACCCAACATTATAATTCCTTTATTATAATACCAGATTGGTGTTGAATGCAAGAGCGCAGTTTCATCTGATGTTTATGCGTTTTGATACCATTAGTACATTAAAAGATACTGTAGTTTGTCCCATCTGGGGAAAGTTAACAATTCACACAGAAGTTTCATATTACACATCTTAGGTTGATCACTCTTAAGGGACTCAGTGAGGACTGGAGTTTCTATAAAAGATCTGAGCTGCCTGTAGTTGAATCTAAAGAGACTTTTCAAAGACTACAGCCATATTCGGCCCTTTGAATATCCCTTTTGAAGAGAAAAGATGATGAAAATCATTCCAATTTATTTGTTCTGTCCAGTTTAACTGGGGAAGGGCAAGAAGTTGATTCTTTATTTCAGATACTGATTATCTGAACAAAAGACTGAGGATCGTTAATCTCATGCAAAGTAATATTGCACAACAGTTTCAAATTCTCACACAGAAGTGATGAAATTATCATGCCAATGATAAGATAACTAGTCTTAATAGTGTTCATTCCATAACATTGAAAAACTGGTGTTTTGACCATAGGAAAATTTTAATGCCAGAACAAATGAATGCTTTTCCTTTGTGTGTATATCATGAAGTTATGCCATTTCTTCCACTCTTAGGATGCACTTGAGAAGGACACAAAGCATCTATGATTTTTCATATTGTATTGGTACATGTATTCACTCTGAGATCTAAGGAAAGCTTCTACCTCATTTTACTTTCAGTACTGCAACCCCTGGGCTTTACTTATCACCTCACTATTTTCTCTGATTACTCAACAGTAAAATATCAATGAAAAAGAATATTTATTCAAATTTCACCATTATAGATGCATCTTACTAACTGGAGAAATCATTCTATTGACTAAATAGTTCTGGAGAGACACAACCGCTACAAAAGGAACCCACTGGCAGGCAAAATGGTGTAGCAGGAAAATGACACTTTGGCTTCAATTCTAGTCAAGATCATTATTTCTTAGCTGTATGAGAAGGGAAGGTTATTGCTAATTAGTAGTCATTTTATCCATTCATTCCATTTCTAATTCCCCAAAGCTAATGGTGAAGTTTCAACCTTTATCATTAATTTAAAGATCATTTCTCCCCACTTTGACTCTCAAAAAATGATAAACTACTCACTTAACTGAAAAAAAAATAGAGGCACTAGGAATTACCTTAAAACCTCCTTTTACTGAACCTCCAATTGTGTCTATAATGTTTCCCTATGCAACATAATTAGTACACACACACACACACACACACGGAGGTAATTGGCAGAGTATTTGCTCCATAGTTTCCTAGAAAATTAAGTTTTTACTTAAGTATTTGGAGATAATAAGACTTGAATTATTGAACTTTTAAAAGCTGCACAAACATGAGCAAGTAATATCAGCAAAGTTTGGCTTTTCCATGGTGGCAATCTTGTATTTCCTTCTGGGAGTCTGAAGAGTAGAACTTTTCATTAGTAGTATTTAACTGAGGCAAGAGGATATAACTCTGGTAAACATATATGCACCCAATACAGGAGCACTCAAATACATAAAAAAACTTTTGAAAGATACCAAGGGAGAGATCAACAGCAATACAGTCATAGTACGAAACTTTAATACCCCATTGACACCACTGGATAAATCCTCTAAACAAAAAATCAGCAAAGAAACAGCAATCCTAAATGACTCACTAGATCAGATGGACTTAATTGACATCTTCAGAATATTTCACCCCAACACTACAGAATATGCATTCTTCTCCAGTGCACATGGGACATTTTCACAGATAGATCATAT
>NW_006291231.1:630395-630702 GCF_000327345.1 Myotis davidii
ATCCTGGTAACAAATGAAAATGAAAGCACAACAATTCAAAATTTATGGGACACAGTGAAAGCAGTCCTGATAGGGAAGTTCAGAACTCTACAGGCCTACCTCAAATAACAAGAAAAAATGGTAATAAATTATCTAACCCTACAACTTAAAAAATTAGAGAGCAACAAAAAAACTCCAGAGTAAGCAGAAGGAAGGAAATAACAAAGGTCAGATTGGAAATAAATGAGATAGACACCAGAAAGAAACAGAACACAATACAAAAGATCAATAACACTGGAGGAACCAAGATGGCAGCACAGGAGCACAC
>NW_006291231.1:632439-646779 GCF_000327345.1 Myotis davidii
TAAGCCAAAGAGAGGGGCCTCAGAAGGAGGTGTGGACTTGATCTTGGACTGCTAGCTTCCAGACTACGAGGAAAAAAAAAATTCTCTTTAAGCCAAAGCAGGGGAAAAGTATTCTATATGATTAACTTAATATTGGTATTTGCCCAATACTGACATATTTTTAGTGGCCAGGATTTTCTGTATTCTTCTTATTCTTTCCTCTTTTTGTCCATTTTTAAAACTCAGTATATATATATATATACACACACACACACATACACACACATATATATCTCCCACATTTAAAGGCTGTTAAATCGCATTGTTTACCCATATCTTCAGAAAAAAGTCACTTCTACTGTCATGGTAAACAACCTGCTTCCCTGTTTATAATGGTCTGGCCCTCTTGCAACTTCAGCTCAAAATTATAGCTAATTTGCTTACAAACATCAGGTGGTCATAATAATCTGGCCACTCAGTGTATGTCGTAGCAATGTCTTTACCGATACAGCTTCCAGGGCAATGGAAACTAAGGAGAAAATAAACAAATGAGACTACATAAAAATTAAAAGCTCTGTACAGCAAAATAAACCATCAACAAACAATAAGAAAGCCCAGTGCATGGGGGAACATATTTGCCAATGCTATCTCTGATAAGGATTTAATCTCCAACATTTACAGGGAACTCATACATCTCAACAAAAGAAAGATAAACAATCCAATCATGAAATGGGCAAAGGACATAAACAGACACTTTTGGAAAGAGGACATTCAGAAAGCCCAGAGACATATGAAAACATGCTCAAAGCCACTAATCATCTGAGAGATGCAAATCAAAACAACAATGAGGTACCATCTCACACCTGTCAGAATGGCTATCATCAACAAATCAACAAATGACAAGTGCTGGAGAGGATGTGGAGAAAAAGGAACCCTCCTTCACTTCTGGTGGGAATGCAGACTGGTGCAGCCATTGTGGAAAACAGTATGGCGTTTCCTCAAAAAATTAAAAATGGAACTGCCATTTGACCCAGTAATCCCACTTCTGGGAATATATCCCAAGAAACCAGAAACATCAATCAGAAAGGATATATGCACCCCTATGTTCATAGCAGTACAATTTACAATAGCTAAGATTTGGAAACAACCTAAGTGCCCATTTGCAGATGAGTGGATTAAAACATGGTGGTACATCTACACCATGGAATACTATGCCGCTATAAAAAAGAAAGAACTTTTATCATTTGCAACAGCATGGATGGACCTGGAGAGCATTAGGCTAAGTGAAATGATCCAGTCAGAGAAAGATAAATATGATCTCACTCATATATGGGATATAATGAACAACATAAACTGATGAACAAAAGTAAACCCAGAGACCAAGAAACACTGAACAGACCATCCAACCTCAGAGAGCAGGCAGGGGAGGGGTGGTGGTGGTAAGAGATCAACCAAAGGACTTGTATGCATGCATATTAGCATAACCAATGAACACGGACACTGGGGTGGTGGGGGCTTGTCCTGGGCAGCAGGGCAGGATGGGGGTGTCAATCGGGAAAAAGAAGACATATGTAATACTTCAAACAAACAAGCAAAAGAATGAGGAGTGATAGGAGCAGATTTCTTTTTATTCCTCTTGCTTGGCATCTACAGGCAAAGCAAAACTTTTGGGTTCATCCAAATATAGCATGCATTTCAAATTTGTTCCATGTAATGTTTTTTGACTAGAAACTATTATATAAAATAAATTTATGTGTGAGCCTCTGCCAGAAACAGTAATGTTGAAATATAACTGCATAGTATGCTTGTTTGGTGGATTTTAGTGAGGCAAAGTCATTATGCTGGGAAAAAAGGAACCATTGTCTAAAAAGTGGTATAAGTTTTCAAGAACTGTTATGATTAAAAAAAAAATCTTTAAGGAAAAAAGTGATATGAACATTTCAACTGTATGAAAAACCAATAAAAGCTGAACTGGGGAGGTGGTAGTGAGCTGTGACCCTTTCTTCCTCTCCTCTCAGGTGCAATGCCAGGAAATCATGTCCAAAGCTTTGGCAACTTATCTTCTTATCTTTATGTGCTGTGATTTCTTTTCCCAATTCCCATCATCCACCATTTGAACTTCTTTACTTGCTGATTCTTGAATGTGCAGTGCAATTGTTTATGTCCCTCCCTTTCACTAAATACCTTCACTTTCTCCTCAAAGTTTAAGAAAAGCATACTCATTTTTCAATTCATGGCATATATGTCACCATCACTAAGCTCCACCTAAAGCAAAAATAAATACTTAGTGATGTATATTCTTGTAGCATATAATTATACTTCCATTCCAGTACTTATCACATTTCATTATAATTAATTGTTTATTTGACTAATTCTTTTGTAAGTCCTTCAGAGAGAGAAAAAACCTGTCTTACTCGTTTTTGTATCTAGCACAGTGTCTTGTTCATCATAAGGATGATCAATAAATATGTGTTGAATCCTTGGTAAATAGAAGAAAAGGGCAAGTGTTTTAAGAAATATTTGATGGTTATAATGGAGGATGAATAAAATTGAAGGTGCAGGTGATGCTTATGTTCTTGTTTTGAGAATGCTCTCTACTCAAATATGTAACAATTACAATTAAATATAAGAATAAATGTAAAGGATAGTTCAGAAAAGACAATACAACAAAAATAAAACAAAGCAAAACTGGATGAGTTACGTGGAGCTGAAGGCACACACCTCCTTGGCTTTGGGTGTTTATCAAGTATAGATGGCCAGCTTAGACCATGCATAATATCTATAAGAATAGAGGTGTAATATGCTAATTAGGCAGGACGTCCTTCCAGATGACCTTCTGGACAAAGCCAGGGCTGTGAGGGAAGCCAGTGCCAGCAGCCAGGGGAAGGAAGGCCTACTCTTGCACAAATTTCGTGCATCAGCCTCTAGTGTGACTCTAAGTTCTGTGCATGAGCAGTGAGACTGGAGCCTAAAACACTCATTTGGTGCTGGTGGGAATATTCGCTAGTACAATGACTCTAACAATAGCAAAATGCTTGCACCTTATAATCCAACTATTTCATTTACCCTAGAAAACCTTGTACACCTGCACAGAGATGGTTCCCAATGCAGCTAAGTGTACGTGCTCTGGATCAAGACTTTGGGGCTCAAACCTGGGCTTCAGTTATACCACCTTCAGTTCTAGGACCATGGGCAATTATTTAATGTCTCTGTGCTTGGATCTCCTTATCTTGAAAATTAAAATCATAATGATACCCATCTCTTATGGATTGTTGTGAGGATAAACATGTTAAAAAATGTATGTGATAATGCATGTAAGAACTCAAATTTTAGCCATAATCATTATTAGGGCAGCTTTGGTTCTGTTTTTTTTGTTTGTTTTTAAAAAGATGGCAGGCCCCAAATCGAGTCACTTATGGTTAGCCTTATGTCACCAAACGGTGACTTCCAGTTTCAGCTCTTAAACCACCCAGGAATCACCGGATCAGCACTAGTTACTCATCCTGGCAGCCAGTACCCCCGCCATCCCCTAAAGTAGCGGTTCTCAACCTGTGGGTCGCGACCCCTTTGGGGTTCGAACGACTCTTTCACAGGGGTCGCCTAAGACCATCAGAAAACACACATATAATTAGATATTGTTTTTGTGATTAATCACTATGCTTTACTTATGTTCAATTTGTAACAATGAAAATACATCCTGCATATCAGATAGTTACATTACGATTCATCACAGTAGCAAAATTACAGTTATGAAGTAGCAACGAAAATAATTTTATGGTTGGGGGTCACCACAACATGAGGAACTGTTATTAAAGAGTCGTGGCATTAGGAAGGTTGAGAACCACTGCCCTAAAGGTAAGCAACTCGCATTTAGCAACCTGCCTTTTTGCCTCATTCCACGTCCTCGTTCTGCTCCCTTTGGCCTACAAAAGTATCTCATTTTGTGTATCTCCTCAAAGCCCTTCACTATTTGCTAAATTGGGTGCTGCCCAGTTAAAATTGATTTTTGCTCAAATAAAACTTTACAGGTTTTAATGTATCTTAGTTTATCTTTTAAAAGTTCTGGCCTCAGAAGAGGGGGCTGAAAGGGGCCTCCAATGGCTCCCGGCGCTGCGGGCAACCAGACCTAAGTACCTGTGGAGCCCCCGGGGCTGCTGTTTTCTGCCGCCTCTGCGGGTTGTGGGTGAGTCACTCTCAGATCCCAGCTCCAAGGCGCCTCCGTAGGAGCTTTAGGCCCCGAGCACGTCTGTGTCGTTCTCGGAAACCAGCCGGAACTGAACTGGCCCCGACTTGCAAACAGAGCTGAGTCTGTGGCCAAACTGGGTACGACTTGGAAACAGAACTGGGTTCTGGGAAGGACTGGGTCCGTAGCCAAACTGGTTCCGACTTGGATACTAGACTGGGTCTGTGGCCAAACTGGTTCCGACTTGGGAACAGAACTGGGTTCTGGGAAGGACTGGGTCTGACATGGACACTGGACTGGGTCCGTGGCCAAAGTGGGTCCGACTTGGAAACCGAACTAGGTCTGAGGACAGACTGGTTTGCCTTAAGCTCGTCTTAGCCCCGTGTGAGGCCTCAGGTAAATAAAACTTTGTTTTAAGGCTGAAAAGTAGGTGAGCCTTACCAAAGATAGTCTTTAACCATAGTGGCTGCGGTGGAGAACTTTTAACTTAGATAAGCTTGTCCATGGACAAGGGGCCCTAGTAAGAGAAAGGGGGCCTCGGCCAGGTACTCGCTCCAAAGCAGTGTTTCTCAACCTTCTGGCCCTTTAAATACAGTTCCTCATGTTGTGACCCAACCATAAAATTATTTTCGTTGCTGCTTCATAACTGCTGCTACTGTTATGAATCGTAATGTAAATATCTGATATGCAGGATGGTCTTAGACGACCCCTGTGAAAGGGTCATTCGACCGCCAAAGGGGTCGTGACCCACAGGTTGAGAACCAATGCAAAGGCTGAAGGGAAATCGTGTTTTCTCCTCTCCAGTGTCTGAGACCCGCCTGGAAGCCCCGCTCAGTGTGGAGCCCGAGGATGGACACGGGGGACACTGAGGACACCTGCAAAGGTAAGAATGATCCCAGTCAGCGCACGTGCAGCCTGGGAGGGAGGGAAAGTAACCTCAGGATGCTCCTTTCAAATTGCCAGAAAAACAAACAAACAAAAACATTTCTAAGAATTAGAGCCTTGAATTGTGACTGGTGAATTTGCTTTCAGGAACTCTTTGTTTTTGATCTTGCCTCCCCCAGGGACAGTTCTTGCTTATTTTTATCACTTTGTGTCCTGAGTACTTGGCTCACACGGGTTCTTGAGTGTGCAGGCAGCGCAGTCATTAGGTTGAAGGTCCCAAATGATGGCTGGACAGAAAAAAAAGTGTGCATTTCACCCTTCTGCTGCTAGATACGCGCTGACAAATGTGCATTGTACTCCATTGGCAGCAAGGGTCCTACCAGCTGCTGCCCGCTCTCAGAGGAGTTATGTAAACTGATGTCTTTGGAATTGTGCTGGCTCTTCTAGATCTTTTGCCTTCTATATAAACTTTAGAATCAGTTTGTCAATATCCACAAAATACCTTGTAGGCATTTTGAGTGTTGTATAATCGAGTATATAGATTGCTGGGGTCCAGACCCAGCAGGTTCAGGGGTCCCCAAAGGTGTGGACGGACTCGGCGAAGAAGGAATGACATGGAGACAGCGTTCAGTTGATCAGCAGCCTTGCCAGGATCTCTAGCCACAATCTCCAGCCAAGTACTGTGTCCATGTTCTCTTGCTAGGTTCTCCAGCCAGGTTCTCCAGGTTCTCCAGCCAGGTTCTGTAGCCATGCTCTCACACTAGGTTCTCCAGCCCCGCCTGGCAGTTAAGAGGTTTTATTCCCTCCCTAACTTCAGGGGAAAAATCCCTACCTGGGGAAACAACCTTTCTCAGAGAGGTAACCTTGGTTAAAACACATAGTGCCAAGAAGGTGACCAAACATATTAAGAACAGTATGCCATATATGCCAGGTCCCTTGAAACAGCAAGGATGGACCGGCTCCCGGCAATAGATCAAATTGGGAAAATGGACATCTTAACAATACTGAGCCTTCTAATCTATAAACACATAATTGTTCATTTACTTAGTTCCTCTTTGACTCCTTCTATCAGTGTTTTGTAGGTTTGTACATACAGATTCTTTGCATATCTTCTTAGAGTTATACCTAAAATTTTCTTTCTTTCTTTCTTTCTTTCTTTCTTTCTTTCTTTCTTTCTTTCTTTCTTTCTTCTTTCTTGATACAAATGAAATGGTATTATGTATTTCATTTCAAATTGCAATTGTTCATTATTAGTATGCTAGAGGCCCAGTGCACCAATTTGTGCACAGGTGGAGTCCCTCTGGGTGGCCTGCAGGGATTGGGTGAAACCCGGAGTTCAATGCCACCTGCAGCTCCTACCTGCCACTCCCGCTCATCCTGGCCCCACTGTGCCTCTCGTGGGCTCGTGCCCAATCAGTCCCGACCCAGGAGAGGCTCGCACTGCTACAGCAGCACTTGCCAGCCATGAGCCCTGCGTCTGGCACCCTCCCAAGGGGAGTGGCCTGAAGGATCAGGCTGAAACTGGCTCTCTGACATCCCCTGAGGGGTCCTGGATTGCGAGAGGGTGCAGGTCAGGCTGAGGGACCCACTGGTGCACAATCGGGCTGGGGAGGGACCATGGGAGGGCTCCAGGGCATGTCTGGCCATCTTGATTGACCAGACCCCAGCAGTAAGCTAATCTATCGGTTGGAGCATCTGCCCCCTGGTGGTCAGTGCACATCATAGCGAGTGGTTGAGCAGCCTTCGCATATCATTAGCATGTTATGCTTTGATTGGTTGTTCAGTTGTTCTGCTGTTCGGTCTATTTGCATATTACCCTTTTATTATATAGGATAGGAAGGCAGTTAACTTTTCTCTATTGACCCTTAATCCTGGACACTTGTTATCATTGCAAGTTTTAGGATTTTTTTTTGCTGATTCTATTGGATTTTCTAGACAATTGAATCATTTTTTAGCAGTTTTTTTTCTTCCAAGTATGTCTTTTTGCTGATTCATTTTACTTTTCTTGACTTATTTCAGTACAATGTTGAATAGGAGTGGTGAGAGGGCCATCTTGCTTTTTTTCCTATTCACAGGGGAAAAAGCATCAAGTTTCTCATCATTTAATCATGATATTAGCTGTACATTTTTTTTAGATGCTCCTTATCAAGTTGACATAGTTCCCCCTTACTCCTAGTTTACTGAGAGTTTTTATGATTAACTCGAGGCCCAGTGCACAAAGTTCATGCACAGAGGTGGTGGGTCCCTCAGCCCGGCCTGCAATGACGCAAGTGTTCTGCGCCTGGCCTGACCAGAGGCCCTCTGCGGCCAGGCGCAGAACGCTTGCCTTGTCACCAGGGTGATAACACAAGCGTTCCTTCCCCTGCCAGCTGCTCTGTGCCCACTGCTCAGAGGCCCTCTGCGGCCGGGGTGAGATGCTTGCCTTGTCACCACGGCGATGAAGAAAGCATTCCACCAGGTCGCTCACGCTGCCCGCACTCAGTGGCTGCCCCCCTGGGACTGGGGGACTCCGGTGGGGCTGAGATGACTGGACGCCACCATCTTGTGGCTATGGGTGTTGCCATGTTTTGTGATGGAGTGATGGTTAATTTGCATATTACCCTTTTATTAGATAGGATGAGTGTTGGATTTTGTAAAATGCATTTTCTGAATTAATTAATATAATCATATGATATTCTTCTTTGGCCTGTTGATGTAATGGGTTACATTAATTGATTTTTAAAAGTTGAAACATACCTGGAATAAATCTCACTTGGTTATAGTGTATAATTCTTTTTATACATAGTTTGATTCAATTTGCTAATATTTTGAACTTTTATTTGCATCTATGTTCATCAGAGATATTAGTCTGTAGTTTTTTTTCTTGTAATCTTTTTGTTTGGTTTTGGTGTTAGGGTAATGCTGACCTCATAAAATGAGTTTAGAAATGTTCCTTCTGCTTCTAGTTTCTTAAGAGATTGTGAAAAATTAGTACCATTTATTCATTATATAATTGTTACAATTCACAATGAACCCATGCGGACCTGGTTCTTTCTGTTTTAAGAGGTTATTATTTATTGATTAAATTTATTTAATAGATACAGGCCTATTCAGATTATCTATTTCTCCATGTGTGAGTTTTGATAGTGTCTTTGAAGGAATTGGTACCTTTTCCTAAGTTGTCAAATTTGCAGCACAGAATTACTCATAATACACTCTTATAATTCTTTTATTGTCCATAGGATCAAAAGAGATGACCCCTAGCATCTATGATATTAATTTGTGTCTTCTTTCTTCCTCTCAGTTAGCCAGGTAGAGGTCTATCAATTTTTATGGATCTTATCTAATTACCAGCTTTTCATTTCATTGATTTTTCTTTATTGATTTCTTGTTTTTAATTTTACTTATTTCTGCTCTAATTTTTATTGTCTTTTCTTCTGCTTGCTTTATGCTTAAATTGTCCTTCTTTCTGTAGTTTTCTAAGGTAGAAGCATTAATTATTGACTTTATATCTTCTTCTACCTATGAGCTGATTTGACTATATCCTACAAATTTTTATTGTATTTTCTTCTTTATTTAGTTCAAAATCTTTTTAAATTTCCCTTGAGATTTTTTTTAACTCGTGTTATTTAGAAACATGTTATGGCTCAAAAAATTGTCTGTATTGGTAAACGTATCATGTATGTTTGAGAAAAGTGTGTTTTAAATTGTTGTTGGATACCGTGTTCTATAAATGTCAATTAGATCTGGTTGATTGATGGTTTTATTCAGTTCAACTATATTCTGAGCTGATTTTCTGGTTGCTTAAGGGGTGTTCAAATCTCCAACTATCATGTGGAGATATCATCTGTACCTCCACAAACATCCTGTTTCAGTGCTCTGGAATCCTGCTAATGTGATGGTAAGATGTAGGGAATGGAAGTCTTCTATAAACTTATCATTAAACTAGAGGCCTGGTGCACAAAAATTTGTGCACCTGTGGGGAGGTCCCTCAGCCCGGCCTGCGCCCTCTCGCAGTCTGGGACCCCCTTGGGGGATGTCCACCTGCCGGCTTAAGCCTGCTCCCTGGGGGGATCGGGCCTAAGCTGGCAGTCAGACATGGGAGCCCTAGGGGAAAGTCCGACGGATGGCCTAGGCCCGCTCCCCACCTAAGCCACAGACAGACATCCTTAGCTCTGCCGAGGAGACAGGAGAGGCTCCCACCACCGCTGCTGCTTGCATCTGTTAGCCCAGCCTGTGGCTGAGGGAGCTCCCCCTGTGGGAGAGCACTGACCACCAGAGGGCAACTCTTGCTTTGAGCATCTGTTCCCTGGTGGTCAGTGCGAATCATAGAGACTGGTAGTTCTGCAGTTAGGGTCAATCTGCATATTGCCCTTTTATTATATAGGGTATCATTCTTTGAATAGACCTAAATCCTTGTGCTGTGATGTTCAGAAATGTTTCTTAGCTTTTTTTTTCCCTCCTGAGGTAAGACAGGAGGACTTAGAGGAAGCGGGGTTAGCTAATTGCCTTTTCCCATGTCAGATAAGAATCTGATAGAATTCTTTCCCAGAGACAGTAATCCTCTGCTACAGAGAATATTCTGGGCATATTTCAAAATGACTGCTTTTCTTCTCCTACTACAGGAAACATGAGAGGACTTTTCTTGGTTCTTCACTTTGACAACATAGTGGGGGTAAAAACTACAAAGTATGGGGGCCCCCTAAGACTGAGCCATCATGAGTTTCTCTCTCTCGAGCTGTTTCATATTCAGCCTCCACCAATTCATCAGAATGTTCCCTGTAAATTTGAGGAAAATGTGTGTTGTGTCATGGTTGGGTGATGTATTCTAGAAACACCAATTAGGTGAAGATGAACTACCACTGCAGGTTCCTGCCAGCCCATGGCTCCTTGGCTTCTGCTCCAGGAGAGTTGATCTCAACTGTGATTTTCTGTATTCACCTTGTCTCTAGATTTCACATTGGCAATATGCCCTGTAAACTCAATTTTCTGATGAGTCTAAGGAAAGTCAATGGCTTTCAATTTGGTTAGCATTTTTGTTGGTGTTGTTTAGCCTTCCTTTTTTCTCTTTAAGGATAGGAAAGCTGGGTTCCAAGCCCTTAATATGTGAGAGCTGAAATGCCCTATCTCTACGTATTTTTTTAAAACCAAGTTACCTAGTTTGAGGTGAACGCACCAGTGACTCAGTCACCTAAGGAGGAGTATTTTCTATTTTCTATGAATGCAGTGGAGTTGTGTAAGTGATGGGGAAACCTAAGCCTTGAGTCCCTCAGTCAGAAGGACCTGATGGAGTTGTTGTTTTTTTAGGCTAGGTGGGTAAGAAACATTGGTGAAGATGAAAATATGGGATAGTATTTGGGTATGAGAGCTGCCACAGGTGGGTCATAGAAGGTCTAATGAGATGTAAATAAAAGTAGTGCAAATATGAAGGCATAAAAATGAACTGTTATCCTCCAGAGACTATGCTCTCTCAAGAAATATACTTTGTGCCCTGGCCAGTGTTACTCAGTGGTTAGAGCATCGGCCTGAGTACCGAAGGGCATTGGGGTCAATCCCCAGTCAAGAGCACATACCTTGATTGTAAGTTCAATTCCCAGCCCTGGTTGGGGCACATGTAGGAGGCAACCAATCAATGTGTCTCTCTCACATTGATGTCTCTATCTCTCCCTCTCTCTCTCCCCCCCGGTGCAAGAGGCAACCAATCGATGTCTCTCTCACATTGACGTTTCTCTCTCTGTGTCTCTCCCTCTCCCTTCCACTCTCTCTAAAAATAATGGGAAAACTATCCTCTGATGAGGATTAACAACAGAAAAAGAAAAGGAAAAAATATACTTTGTTTCCCCTGAGGAGATGAACAAGTTGTCAAAAGTACCCAGTCTCAGCTGCCTCCTGGTGCTCTAAGGACCTTCCCAGGGGAAAACCAACACCTTGGGAAACAGGTGAAATGGGCCTCCATTACTGTAAATAAAACAGTAATGAGGGTCTCAACTTCTTTTGAGTTGAGTAAGTGGAACAGTTTAATGAAATTGAAAAATATTTATACAAACAAAATTTTGACTTATCCATTGCCCTAACATTAATAATGCATTTTAAAGTTTCCTGAAAATAAGTTATAACATTACACTTAAAAAGAAATGAACTTATTAAACACTAACAGTTACTAAGGTAGGAAGTCTAAGGTTTACCACAAAAATACAACTAGTAACATTATCTGGTGCGTTAGTCCCAGGAACAATGCTTGAAAAATTAGTCCTTAGACAAAGATATATGAAATCTTTATGGTTCATGGGAAAAAGAGTAAGGATGTTTGTAGATTGTACAGTATGTTCACTTAGGTTGATTTATTGCTTCATAAAATATTTGACACATATACAACAGGAGAATGAATTCTTACGTGTTTAAATCAGTTTTTAACACACCATCAAATAAATTGGCAAAAATATAGAGACATCTGTACGGATGATGAAAATGCAATGTCCGGAAGAAACACAGGAGGGGGGAAAGCTGTAGTCACGGTATGTTAGAGGACTCACTGTTGTCCATGGACAAGCACTGGGTGGTTAAGGAAATGTAACATCATTGGATACAATTCTAAATAAAGATAAACTGTCAACATATTCAGATGCAGTCTATGCTGCAGAACATTCAGAGTGTAGTATAACAGCATGGATGTAAAACCAGACTCCACAACAAAGTCTTCAGGAGATGTCCTCTTTTGCTGTCTGCCCATGTTCAGTGAATGGCTCCCTCCCCCCTTAAATGCAGATATTAAGTTGGCAAGGGGGGTGTTTTTCTGCAGAAGGGTGGTAGGTAGCTAAGGTCTTTGTGCAGCTAGGAAGGGAAAGCCAGACAGCCTTCCTAGTAACAAGACTCATTTCCTTGGATTTTATGCAGTTGCAGAAGGGCTAGCCCCCTCTGATCCGATTCTGGCTGGAGTTGTGACTATGAACCACAGACCGCCATGGTTGCTCAGCTCCTTCTCTCCATAAGAGGGCAAAACAGGAAAGATAAGAAGGAATAATCTGAAAAAAGGAGGTGGTTTGCTTCTGGAGAAGGGCATGTTACTTCCCTTGGTTTATCCTGTCAGAAGTAGCCACTAGCTTGAATCAAGAACCTTTCAGTCTGGCCGTAACCGGTTTGGCTCTGTGGATAGAGCGTCGGCCTGCAGACTGAAAGGTCCCAGGTTCAGTTCCGGTCAAGGGCATGTACCTTGGTTGCAGGCACATCCCTAGTAGAGGGTGTGAAGGAGGCAGCTGATCGATGTTTCTCTCTCATCGATGTTTCTAACTCTCTATCCCTCTTCCTTCCTCTCTGTAAAAAAATCAATAAAATATATTTTTTAAAAAAGAACCTTTCAGTTTGGCCCTGGCTGGTGTGACTAAGTTGTTGGAGCATCGGCCTACAGACCAAAGGGTCTCAGGTTCGATTCCAAGTCAAGGGCACATACCTGGGTTGCAGGTTCGGTCCTCAGTCCTTGTTGGGGCATGTGCAGGAGGCAGCCAATCGATATGTCTCTCTCATATTGCTGTTTCTCTCTCTTTCTCCCCCTACCTCCCTTCCACTCTCTCTAAAATTCAATGGGAAAAATGTCATCGGGTGAGGATTAACAACAACAACAAAAAACCTCTCAGTCTGTTTATTAATTCATACATTTGTTTATTTTAGTCCAAAAAAGTGAGTACCTATTCTGTGCAACACTATTTTAGGTGCTGGGAGGTGTCAGTAAAAGCACTCCATTCACAGTCTAAGGATCCCTACAGCTCATAAGCCCCAATTCATGCTTTGTCTTAATTTTACCAATGATAGAGAGTTCCACAATTTTTATTATATGAGTTTCTTTAAGAATAAGTCAAAAGGGAGTATGATCCCTTCTTACTTCTTACAAAGAAACACTGCTGGCTAAACATCTCTCAATTAAGGGCAACCAGATTTAACTGAATTTTCTTGGCTAAACCTCATGCGGCACCTGCCTTAAAGTCAAAACCTTTCGTCAAACACACACACATACACGCTCACACACACGCACACACATACACGCTCACACACACATGCACACATACACGCTCACACATGCACACACGGACCTACCTCATTCCAGGAAGCACTGATAAGTAAGGTTGATTTTTACTGACATTTTCATGGGGAGATAGAGTAGTGGTTTAAATAGCAAAACTTTCTAAACATCCTCCTCAGAGTTCAGTGCGGAATGTCTTTTATGTTCCCTTCGATCCTACCTCCACCTTTCTCTACCCTGGTCTGGGCCTTACCAGGTTGACCTGTGTTGACTGGTCATTGGGCTTCCTTGTCCTGTGGTCAAGGTAAGAGCAGAGTAAGAGATGAAGTTCCCCCCAGGGGTGGGCAAACTTCCGGAACAAAAGCATGGATGGAGTGTTTGTGTGAACTAATATAAATTCAAAGTAAACATCATTACATAAAAAGGTACGGTCCTTGTGTTTTTTTTTAGTTTTATTCATTTCAAACTGGCCGGATCCGGCCTCGGGCTATAGTTTGCCCAGGGCTGCCCCAGACCCTGCCCTGCAGACAGCCTGCATTGTCTTTATCCCACATCCCTCACAGAGAGCTCTACTCCTTGTTAGGCAGCCCTTTTGTCACAGGGCTCACTGCCTCCAGGTTCTGATAACCCGTCCTTCCCTTCAGATCTAGGAATGAAAATGATACCCTTAAAAATAACTTAGGGATTCTGGACTATCCCTTAGGGTTTCCCCACACACTGCATACATTTTGATGAATAAACCCTTTATTAAATTCTCTTCCAATTGCCCTACTTTGAATGTGCTGTCTGTTTTCTTTTAGGACCACTGAACAATACAATGTCCGCATTTTTGCTAAAGCTCTACTGTCTGAAGTAATTGTCACATCTCCGTATCTCTCTCAGTCTCTCTCATCCCTACTCTGTAAATCTTCTTCCAGATGGTGTGCCACATGCTGACCCCATTCTGCACGCGTGTGTGCACGCACACACACACACACACACACACACACACAGGTAATTTAGAAATTTGAGCAAAATAAATTCTGGTTATTAACCTTAAGTCTAACCATTGTCTCTCCCTAAAAACCTGTTGTGGGAAGACATGATATATTTTACCACAGTTTCCTGCTGGTTAAGGAGATTGCAATATTTTCTTATGGCCCCTAGGTCACCCCACTCATGGCCCATCATCCACCAATTCCCCCAGTTCTTTTACAGTGTATAGGATTGTTTCTGAAACTGTCTTTATTCCACTGTCTGGCTTTACCTGGCTGTGTTCATCAAAGCATTTCGAAACATAAAACTGCAGAAAGAAACCCTG
>NW_006291231.1:647170-656059 GCF_000327345.1 Myotis davidii
CTTCTACCTGGAGTTTTTTTAGCATCTCCTCAGTTTCCAGCTCACATCTGTAAGCAGCATCAAGGGAACACCTTCCACCAAATTTCTTGATTCCTGTAAATATAGACTAGTGCAGTGGTCGGCAAACTGCGGCTCACAAGCCACATGCGGCTCTTTGGCCCCTTGAGTGTGGCTCTTCCACAAAATACCACGTGCAGGCGCGCATGTACAGCGCGATTGAAACTTCGTGGCCCATGCGCAGAAGTTGGTATTTTGTGAAAGAGCCGGTATTTTGTGGGAGAGTCACACTCAAGGGGCCAAAGAGCTGCATGTGGCTCGTGAGCCGCAGTTTGCTGACCACTGGACTAGTGCACTCTGTCATAAAATGTATTATAGCTTCACTCTAACTTCTTGCCATCACCAAGACAAATAATAGAACATTTCGAACTCCCAAAGTCTAGAAAAGGTTTCAGTTTGATTGTGAATATGTCCTATGCATAGAGGGCTCTTTTTTAATTTAAGACTTTATTGTTGAAAGTATTACATACGTCCTCCTTTTCCCCCCATTTTCCCCCCATTTTCCCCCTCCCATCCACCCTAGGCCTTCACCACCCTATTGTCTGTGTCCATGGGTTATGCATATGGGCATACAAGTTCATTAGTTGATCTCTTAAAATTTCAATGAGGTAGAAAAACAGTTTAGAAGATGATATAAACATTTTAAAGCTCTGACTTTGAATATCAACGGCGCAAAAATATCAAACTGCA
The DNA here is from genome assembly GCF_000327345.1 of Myotis davidii. NCBI lineage: Eukaryota > Metazoa > Chordata > Mammalia > Chiroptera > Vespertilionidae > Myotis > Myotis davidii. The sequence continues at coordinate 647,918 of NW_006291231.1, forward strand.
GTGTGGTCTCTGACAGGAGCCATGGACTGGTTTTGAAAAGCCAACCAGTTCCAAACCTTGGCTAGCATCTTGCTCCTCAGGAGGTTCAGATGCAGGACACTGAGTCACACTCCCAGGTCCTCCCGCCTCCAGCCAGGTCCTCCAGACAGGCAGCTACTGACTGAGAGTTCTGTTGGCTGGCAAGATTTAGCGGCTGCACTAACCCGCTGTAGCTGATCCCAGTTTTTGAAACTTGCCCAGCACGTTGTTACAAGGCTTGCTGCCAATATCTCAAATCTAAACATATGTGCAGAGCAAATCTCTGCTTCCTGTTTACAAACCCTCACACACTAAACAACAGCTTCTCTCTTAGCTCTTGCTGCATTATCTTTAGACATTTGGTACAAGCAGAGACCCTTATGCAGGTTCTAAAACAAGATCCTATAAACTCCCCTTCATTTGTCCTCTTCCAACGCTTGCCATCAACATGTCCCTGAATTGTTTTAACCCTGACTCACAGTCATCTGCCTTCCCTGGCACTATACTCCTTGAAAACTATTCTAGCTTCTGATAGCAGGAAGCTTCTATTTATGGCTCGGAAGCTAGCCTGAGGGTTTTCCCCACAGCAGAATATTTAACAGAGGGTGCCTGGTCTCAGGTGCCTCTAATTTTTTTTTTTGGTAATCCTCACCTGAGGATAGGTTTTTCATTGATTCTAGAAAGAGGAAGGGAGAAGGAGAGAGAGAGAGAGAGAGGAGAGTGAGAGAGAGAGAGGCAGAGAGAGAGAGAGAGAGAGAGAGAGAGAGAGAGAGAGATTGAGATTGATTGATTTTGCCTCTGGTATGTTCCCTGACTGGGGATTGAACCCACAACCTGGATATGTGTCCTGAAAGAGAATCTAACCCTTTGACCCTTTGGGGCATGGGATGATACTCTAATCAACTGGGCCACACCAGTTAGGGCTAAGTTTGATTGATTGATATTTAGAGAGAAAGGGATAGAGAGATAGAAACATTGATCTCTTGTTCCACTTTATTTATGCATTTATTGCCACTTAAATATATCCTGACTGGAGATTGTTTCCAAAACCTTGGCGAATCAGGTTGATGCTCCAACCACCAACCAACTGAGCCAGGGTTGGTCTCAGTTGCCTTTATATATTAGTTGATTAATGAATAATTGTAAGGAAAAGTCCATATTTTTCACAGAAGAACTGTCAGAATGTAAGTATTCAGGACTAAATTCAGACTCTCAGATTCTGTTCTTGCCACTTACTTGTCAAGTGAATTCTGACCAGTCTCTTAGGCTTTCTGAGCCTCAGTTTACTCTTTAGAAAAATGTGAGTGTTGGACTAAATCAGAGAAGATAAACAGTCTTTATCACGTGTCATTTCTGTTTGAATGGTAATGGCTACCATAGTGCGATACTGAGAAATATCCGACAAAGGTAAACACATCCACAGGACAGCTATATTATCTCGCATGTTAGAAATGCATACGGATTTTCTCCATAAACTCTTCCCATCAATCACCGTTTAAAAATACAAATGATGCTTTTATACTTTGAAACAGGGGGATCGATAGCTGCAAATGAATTGTGTGCAGGTTTTACATGCATTTTTTCTTTTCTATTTGTAGTAAAATAGTAAGCACAGTATGACCGCTTCTTAATTTTTGCCTTTTAATTTTTTCTGTTAGTGAAACACATGTACAATATGTGAAATATTTTACCCCAGGCTGTAAAGAGGAAGGGTGTAACTAACATTTCCTTTTCAGTCTGAAAATTTACAGGAATGCACTAGCACATCTGTATGGAATTAGCAGAGCTGATGCTATAGAGTCATGTGACCCTCCAGTTCTAGTTTCTGTGCTTCTGAGATCAGCCTCCACCCCCCCCCCTCCTTTAATAAAAATATGACTTGTCTACATTATGGGGAACATAATTAAACCAGGATAATGCAAACTTGTTTAAATATAAACTCTAAACCATCAAGTTGCTTCATATGTTTGCATTCACTTGTAAAATATGATCTCCTGAGATATCTTTCATTGGGCTAAACACCAAAACAAGCAAATGGATTCCGGAAAATAAAAAGACAGCATTCTGGGATTTTGAAGTTGACAAATTAAGCATTCCTATGTAATAAAATGATTTCATCTTGGAATCTTCTTTTGCTATTTAACTTATGGATTCTACGTGGTCCAAGCTTACATTTCACATAAGTGTAAATATAGTTAAGATAGATTACTCTTGCTTCATTAATCATGCTATCAGACATTCAGTCCTAAACTTGGTCTTTTTTATGTGGCTCCATTGGGAAATCACTCATGGTGTTAGTATTTTTTGACTCCTAAGGGCTTGTTTATTTCAATTTTTCACTTTTTTAAAAACTTGGAGTTTCAATTTGTTAGGGCAGCTTGTATGTTTGTCTAAATAAGCCATTGAAAAGACTAATGCACCTTAGGAAACAGCCATGGAATATAGTGCATAAGATCAGAACCCTTGAGAAAGAACACTGGACTCATTTTTAATAACAAGCCATTGTTCCAAAATGACAGGTGACCTCTTGCTCATCAATTTTTAAAAAATTAATTATATAAACATACAAATAAGAAGCATCCTCAGGAAAGGGTGGGTGGCATTAGGAAGGTTGAGAACCACTGGATATGCATATATGCATAACCCAAGGACACAGACAATAGGGTGGTGAAAACCTGCGGGGCGAGGGGGGGGGGCGGCACGCTAGAAGAGGTCAACGGGTGGAAAAAGGAGACATATGTAATACTTTAAACAATAAAGATTTTTCATTTCTTTTTTTTTGTTGTTAAAAAAAGGAAGCATCTTGCAAATGAGTGCAAACTAATTACAGTTCTGTGGAAATTTTATATCTAAATCTTTAAGGTAGTTCGAAAATATATACTAAGTAATTTAGCCAGTAAAGATAGTGTAGAGTGAATACATTTTTAAGTGCATTTCGTTGGAGAAAAAGAAAAGTTATCTTTTAGTGACATATGCAGAAGTTTGGAGATACTAGTGTGATTGTAAAGATCTGTGTTAGTGATCAGTGGTGATGATAATGACCATGATTGGACAATAATATTAGGACTAGAGAGAAATCTCATTCATTCTACAGGAGTAGAAAATCTAGGCCAAGGAAATTAGCAAATATTAGTTGGGGTAGTTGCTACCTTGAAATACCCTCTTAGACGTTTGGATTTTACTTTAGAAACTGTGAAGGGGGAGAATAGAGTGTCTGAGCTGGTTATGAGGAAGATGATTTGTTCCGTCTGGTTCTATATAAAAATGTATCTATATAAAGAGAGATTTACTATGGCATGAGGGTTCCTGGGAAGGCTAAGCTGAAGATCTAGTTAGGGGTAAGTGAGTTTGAAACAAGGTCATAAAAGTGGAAAGTTAAGAAACTGGAAATTGCAAAGCAAAATTTAGGTTAGAGAGAAAAAAAGTAGAGAAACACCAAAATTGTGGTTCTAGGGAAATAAATATGACCTGTTTTTACATCAATTCCAAGATCATCATAAAAAAGTCATTACACGAAAGAAGGTCAAACTGTTTCAAGACCACATTTTTTTATGAAAAATAAATAAATATAGTGAACATAAGGAAACCAGGTTTGTTATTCTTTTGTAACACTAAGAGAATCAAACTTTAAAATATCTTTAGTAAAACTTAAAAAATATCAACTGAGAGATAACGTCATTACAAGGAATTGATACAAATATAAGGAAAATTCCTATATATTCAGAAATGGATTTAAAGCAAACTTGCAAGAAATAAGCACCAAAAGAATTAACATCCTTTACATAGTAGCTTAAATTTCTCTTCATATGGGCAGGAGACATTCTATATTTGAACAGGAAAATTTTATTTATAAAGGGTTTTTTCATCCAAGAATCTTAAATGTACTATTGCAATTGGCTTCAAAAATTGACTCCATAAATTGCCTAATATAGTTTAAAGATGGGAAATTTGAAACTGTAGGACTTTACTTTTATAAGAAACTTTCCCTATTCCAGAGGGATAAAAGGAAGGGGGGCAGAAATAAATGAAAATGGGAATGTGTAAAAGAAATTCAAATAAATCCATAATCAATTTAAAATTTAAGAAAAAAATAAATTGTAAGTCTCTTAGCAATTTAATATCACTTACTTCTATTTTAGTTTTTCCTAAGGAAATACTCTTTATTAAATCAATTGAGAAATTCTTTTGGCAGGTGGGGGAAAAAACAAAAGCTCACCTTCTTATTTATTCCTTTTAAGTAAATAATAGAGCTTTATTGACTATGTTTTCAAGAAAAATATTAAATAAATTATCTGCATATTGTATCAATAGAGTCAAAATGGCTTGGAAAATGTATATAAAAATAAAAATAATATAAAAATTAGTGTAGTGTTTTGAAGTTTTTGTGAAGTGAAAGGCTTGGCTTCTTTAAATAAATTAGATGACTTTAGAAAGTGGGAAATATGCATTTTCAAGATGAATATTTTAGTAATACAAAAGTTAAAGCTGTAATATATATTAATATTGTAAAGATTTATGTATCTCTAAAAATCTTATTCTTATTTCTACTGGGTACAGAAAGAGTCTCAAATAGAGATTTCATGTACTCCTTTTAAAAGTTTTAAAAATAAAAATCCAATAGTTAAGCATTTAGGGAGTAATAACAATGACTATATTTAGATGTAAGGTAATGATTTAAATTATGGGGGGATGGATTGTGCCATTTTAGGAAGTCTCTTCATATAATATGTGTCAAACAGATAAAATGTAAATGATTATGTCTTTTAATTCAATGGTTACAGCTTATTTATAAAGTAGTACTCATTAAAAATAGAAATGCGGCCCTAGCTGGTTTGACTCAGTGGATAGAGCATCGGCCTGTGGACTGAAGGGTGTAGGGTTCAATTCCGGTCAAGGGCACATGCCCGGGTTGCAGGCTCGATCTCCAGTAGGGGGCGTACAGGAGGCAACTAGTCAATGATTCTCTCTCATCATTGATGTTTCTCTCTCTCTCCCTCTCCCTTCCTCTCTGAAATCAATAAAAATATATTTTTAAAAAATAGAAATGCATCTTTAACATAAAAAAAGAATATCAGCCAATTAAAAATTTCACTTAATGGTAAAATAACAGAAGTCATCTTATTAAACTTTTAATTTTGCACTTGTATCCTATATAATAAAGAGGTAATATGCTAATTGACTGTCATGCCCTCACAAAGATGGTGGCGCCCACAGCCACAAAATAGTGGCACCCAGTCCTCTCAGCCCTGCTAGGGGGTGGCAGGCACGTGGCACGGCTGGGCCCCCCTCCAGGCAGGCCCGGCCGTGCCCCACACCTGCCGCCAGAGTATCCCAATCCCTCAGCCCCGGCAGTGAATTTTTATGCGACCATTACCTTTTTAAAAACCCTTACCCAAGGATATGATTATTTAAGATCATCTGTTCTCGGGAGCAGGCCTAAGCCAGCAGGTGGGCATCCCCCAAGGGTCTCAAACTGTGAGAGGGCTCAACCTGGGCTGAGGGACCCTCTGTGTGCATGAATTTTCATGCACCAGGCCTCTAGTAATTAAATAAATAGCCAAACTATAATACCTGCTATATAATATTCTAGTGATTAGTACCATTTTAATACTATGTGAAAAACTTTTTGAATACTTACTTTTTAGAAGTAAAAGCACAGAATGTTTTTGGGGGAGGCAATACCAATAACAATTAAAAGTAAAGCATATTCCACAATGCCAGAATTTTTAATAAATAAATAGGATCAATAGATCCAATTATTTATAAATGACTAAAAATTGTTCACTTAATAAACACAAATTGATAACACACTGACTAAACGATGGAGCAATTTTTAAAAAATGGGGTGGGGACAACAGACAAACTAGACATCTTGATTAGTCTCAGGTGTACAGTATTGTGGTTAGACATTTATATAACTTACAAGATGATTCCCCTCGGTAAGTCTAGTACCCACCTAGCACCATATATATAAATTACAATGTTACAGACTGTATCCCCTTTACTGTACCGTATAGCCCCATGACTATTTTGTACCTATCAATTTGTGCTTCTTAATTCCTTCACTCTTTTCACCCAGTCCACTATTCTCCCTCCCATCTGGCCATCAGTTTGTTCTCTGTATCTATAAGTTTTGACTGTTATTTTGTTTTTTAGATTCCACATATAGATGAAATTGTATGGTATTTATCTTTCTTTGTTTGACTTATTTCACTTAGCATAATATCCTCTAGGTCAGCCGTGGGCAAACTACGGCCCGCGGGCCGGATCCAGCCCGTTTGAAATTAATAAAACTACTGAAAAAAAAGACCGTACCCTTTTATATAATGAGGTTTACTTTGAATTTATATTAGTTCACACAAACACTCCATCCATGCTTTTGTTCCGGCCCTCCGGTCCAGTTTAAGAAACCATTGTGGCCCTCGAGTCAAAAAGTTTGCCCGCCCCTGCTCTAAGACAGAACCTGGCTACAGAACCTGGATAGAACATGGCAAGAGAACCTGACTAGAACCTGGTGACTGAACCTGGCTGGATAACTTAGTGAGAGTACATGGCTACAGAACCTGGCTGGAGAACCTGGAGAACCTGGCTGGAGAACCTAGCAAGAAAACATGGACACAGAACCCCTGGACAGACTGGCTGGAGATCGTGGCTAGAGATCCTGGGTAGGCTGCTGATCAACTGAACGCTGTCTTCGTGTCATTCCTTCTTCAATGACTCCGTCCACACCTTTGGGAACCCCTGGACCTGCTGGGGTTGGACCCCAACAATTGGCGCCCGAACAGGGACATGAACCCTGGACCTCTAAAGCCCTGGCTGGAGGAAGCAGTAATGAGCACAGATCAGGGAGAAGCTTGCCTGGAGGAAGTGACTAAGGCTGCTTTGGCCACCCACTATGCCCCATGGGGTGGGCACCCTCAGTGGGAGCCTGGAGACAGCGGGAGAGCTGTGGAGGATGGCGGGTCAGCCTGCCCTGACCCAGAGGCCAACAGTTCTCTTCCTGAAGCCTGGGAACTTTCAGATGATGATAAAGGATATGGTGGGGAAGAAGCAACCAGCATCCCTAAAGACCACCCCTGCTCTAGGTCATCCAATTTGCTCCAAATGGTAAGATTTCATTCTATATCATTTATAGGTTGCTTCCATATCTTGGCTATTGTATATGAAATGTCTTTTTTGTGTGTCTCTTTTTATAGTCTTTGTTTTAAAGTTTATTATGTCTGGACAGAACCTGGCTGGAGAACCTGGACAGAATCTGGCTGGAGATCCTGGCTAGAGATCCTGGGTAGGCTGCTGATCAACTGAACGCTGTCTTCGTGTCATTCCTTCTTCACAGACTCCATCCACACCTATGGGGAACCCCTGGACCTGCTGGGGTTGGACACCAGAATTTGAACCCCTGGACCTCTAAAGCCCTGGCTGGAGGAAGCAGTAATGAGCACAGATCAGGGAGAAGCTTGCCTGGAGGAAGTGACTAAGGCTGCTTTGGCCACCCACTATGCCCCATGGGGTGGGCACCCTCAGTGGGAGCCTGGAGACAGTGGAAGAGCTGTGGAGGATGGCGGGTCGGCCTGCCCTGACCCAGAGGCCAACAGTTCTCTTCCTGAAGCCTGGGAACTTTCAGATGATGATAAAGAATATGGTGGGGAAGAAGCAACCAGCATCCCTAAAGAGCAAGGAAGTGACTATATAGGTGGCCAGCCTGCTCCCATGTCCCTCAGCCTTCTGAGAACCCTGCAAGACCCTCCTGGGGAAGAGGAAACTGAGGAAGGAGGACACTCCATCCATGCTTTTGTCCCGGCCCTCCGGTCCAGTTTAAGAAACCATTGTGGCCCTCGAGTCAAAAAGTTTGCCCACCCCTGCTCTAGGTCATCCAATTTGCTCCAAATGGTAAGATTTCATTCTATATCATTTATAGGTTGCTTCCATATCTTGGCTATTGTATATGAAATGTCTTTTTTGTGTGTCTCTTTTTATAGTCTTTGTTTTAAAGTTTATTATGTCTGGACAGAACCTGGCTGGAGAACCTGGACAGAAACATGGCTACAGAACCTGGCTGGAGAACCTAGCAAGAGAACATGGACACAGAACCTGGCGGGAGATCCTGACCAGAACTTGGCTAGA
>NW_006291231.1:656487-659632 GCF_000327345.1 Myotis davidii
AGGAGTTGCTGAAGAAAAAGGGATGAAATTCTTCTGTTTCCCTCCATCACACTGGGAGCACTGTCCAGGGATGGAGGAGGAGGAGGATGGAGAAGCTGTAAATAAAGTTCCAACAACATCTACTTGCCCCTCATCCCCAGGATCCAAGCCCAGTGCTTGGGTGTGTGCTGCAGGGGAAGAAGAGGCTGGAGCTAAGGAGGAAGAAAAAACAGAGAGTGAAGAAACCAGGAAGACCTCCATTACCTCTTAATCTGCAGGCTCCTGCCCCAGCGCCTGTGAGTGTAATTCAGGGGAGGAATCTGAGGGAAAGGATGGAAAGGCTGAGAAAGAAGCCGACCCAGAGCCACACTCCTCAGTTCTAAGCCACAGGCCCCTGCTCAGGACCTGGCAGCATCAACCCAAGAAGATCACAGAGGAAGATGAGGAGGAGGAGGAGGACAACGCTTCAGGGGAAGCTGAGGGGACGGGAGGGAGAAGCTGAGGGTCCCTCGTCCATTCCCCCCAACAAGTACCTTCTTGAGGGCCTGGGTGTACCGGCCAGGAGAGGACACAGAGGAGGAAGATGAAGACAGTGATTCAGGAGCATCTGAGGAGGAGGGAGAAGCTGAGGGTCCCTCTTCCATTCCTCCCACAAGTACCTTCTTGAGGCCCTGGGTGTACCAGCCAGGAGAGGACACAGAGAAGGAGTATGAGGAGAATGAGGATGAGAAAGATGATTCCGAGACAGCTGGCTCAGGCCCAAGTTCTTCCCTTCAGGCCCAGAGTGCCCTCCTCAGGAACTGGACATACCCACCTGGAAAGGAGACAGAGGGAGTAGAAGCTACTGAGGAATGGGGAGAAGCTGAGCCCTTCCGAGTGGCCATCTATCTACCAGGAGAGAAGCCACCACCTTCCTGGCCTCTTCCTTGGCTGCCCCTCCGACTGCAAAGGCGGCTCAAGTCTACAGGAACCCCCACCCAGCTTCCGGACCCCGAGACTCCCCAAAAGGCCAGAAAGGTGCACTTCTCTGAGGTCTATTTCCTTAATTTTTAAAGCTGGGGACAGTAAAACAAGGGCTTAGGACAGAAGAAACAGGAGGGAGTGTGCCTCCGCAGGGCTGCTTTGGCTCACTAGAAAGTGTGAGAAAAGGGGGCTAGAGACAGGTTGGGGTGGGGGGGGGGTTAGCCCAGGATGAGCTGAGAGGCGTGGGCGTGCCCGCAGCTCGGACCAGGGCCTGGGCACGTCTCGGGAACCCTCCCTCTTCTCTGGCTGCCATACCTGCCACCACCCAGACCCTGCCCACATCCTGTGTCCAGGCCATACTCTTGAACCATACTGTGGCCTCTCCCTCCCCTCTTTAGGTGTCTGTGTCTCCTGCCTTAGACCTCAGTGGGAGGTGTGGCTAGGATCCTGTGGTTTTTGTGTTATTCACTATTTATTTTTTTACCAATTGCTTTAAGAAATAGTCTTTTGGTTTGTACTGAAAAAATAAATAAATAAATAAATAAAGTTTATTATGTCTGATATAAGTATTGCTACCCCAGCTTTTTTTTTTTCATTTCCACTTCCGTTAAATATCTTTTTTCATCCATTTACTTTATCTGTGTGTCATTAACCTGAAGTGGATCTCTTGTAGACAACATATGTATGGGTCTGGTTTTCTTCCTCATTCAGCCACCTTATTTCTTTTGATTAGAACATTATTGATATGTAGGTATGTAGTTATTGCCATTTTAGTTATTCTTATTTTTTATCTTTTCTTCTTCTTCTTAAAGAAGTTCCTTTAACATTTCTTATAATACTAGTTTGGTGGTGATGAAGTCAGGAAAGTATTTTAACAAACAGTACTACTAGAACTGACTAGCTATATAAAAACAAAAATAAACCTAGACTCATCCCTTACATCCTACACAAAATTCAATTGAAATACATTATAGATAAAATTATAAAAGCAAAAAAGCTTTATAAAGAAAACATAGGAAAATGTCTTCATTAGCTTGGGTTAGGTAATGATTTCTTAGCTAGTAATCACTAACCATATAATAAAAAAGAAAAGATAGACTTGTACTTCATCAAAATTTGTCTTCTGCTTATCAAAAGATACCATTGATAAAACATACATGATCCTTAGACTGGGAGGAAATATTTGCAATACCTATATCTGATAAAGGACGTGTATTCAGCATATATATAAACAATTCCTACAACTCAATAATAAAAAGAAAAAAACTAATAAAAAATCAGCAAAAAACTTGAACAGGCCTTTTATGAAGGAAGATATAAAAGTGGTTAATAAGCACAAGAAAATATGCTTAACATCAATCACTAGTCATCTAGGAAATGCAGATGAAAATCACAATGCCATATACCACAAAATTATTAAAATAGAAAAGGTGAAAACACAACACCAAATGTTGAGGATGTGGTGAAATCAAAACTTTCATATATTGCTGGAGTAGTGTAGAATGCTATAACTAATTTGAAAATTGTTCTAGTAGTTTTTCATAAAGTTAAAAGTATTACTCTAAGTAGTACTTTTAGTTATTTACTCAAGAGAAATGAAAACATATGTACATAGAAGGATATGTACAATAATGTCCATAGCAGTTTTCTTTATAATAGCTCCAAACTGGAAATAAACTAAATGTCCATCATCAGAATGGATAAGCAAAGTATAATATAAAGTATTATGTTCCAGACAATGGAATACTCTTCAGCAATAAAAAGGAACAATCCACTAAGACAGTGGTCGGCAAACCGCGGCTCGCGAGCCACATGCGGCTCTTTAGCTCTTTGAGTGTGGCTCTTCCACAAAATACCACGTGTGGGCGCGCACGTACAGTGCGAAGTTGACTTAAAACTTTAAGTAAAGTTTATTAAGTTAATTTTAGGGAACCTTGTGGCGTGAAAGAAGATGTAGTGTCGAGGATTGAGAAAGGTATGTTGAGATGGTTTGGACATATAGAGAGGATGAACGAAAGGAGATAGATGAAACAAGTATACAAGACGAGTGTGGATGGAAGAATTGGAAGGGGTCGACCTCAGCGAACGTACCTCAATCAGATTGAGGATGTTTTTAGCAAAGGCCAGCTTAGGAGTACCCTAATTAAGTTAATAACAATGTACCTACCTATATAGTTTAAGTTTTAAAAATTTGGCTCTCAAG
>NW_006291231.1:660251-675770 GCF_000327345.1 Myotis davidii
CAACGCGTGAGGGCTCCCAGTATGAGAGGGGGCAGGCTGCTGGGCTGAGGACACTCCCCCCCACACACACACCCAGTGCACTAATTTCGTGCACCGGGCCCCTAGTTAAGTTAATAACAATGTACCTACCTATATAGTTTAAGTTTAAAAAATTTGGCTCTCAAAAGAAATTTCAATCGTTGTACTGTTGATATTTGGCTCCGTTGACTAATGAGTTTGCCTACCAGTGCACTAAGACATGCTACAACATGAAAAAAATTTAGAAGTTTTAGGGTGAATTAAAGAAATCAGATATAAAAGAGTACCTACTATACAATTCAATTTATATGGAGTTCTACAGTAAACAAACTAATCTATGATAAAAGAAAACCAAACAGTGATTGTTTCTGGGATCATGGAATAAAGTGGGGGTTAATGGGGAAGTTGCATAAGGGATTTTTCTTGGGAGATAAAACTATTCTATATTTTAATAGAGGGGGTCACAGTGGTATGTGCAGTTGTCACAACTCATCAAACTATACACTTAAGATGTGTGTACTTCACAGTATGTAAATTCTTCCATTTACATACAAAAAGAAAAAAAATGTCTCTTGGGAATAAGGTTTGGGTTAAGCCACAGTGAAGTTGAGTTCAGTCGTTTCTTATCACAATATTTTTGCATGATTTGATTTGTGACCATTTGTTTGTATTACTTTGATTAAAATTTATTAAAAGTACTTGTACAGACTTCTAAGTTAAGGTGATAGAATAAAAACATCTGAAACTCTCCCTTTTCCCAGCCCTAATGATAGAATAATAAATAGGATCAAACTAGCCAAAATACCTTTCAAAGAAAAGGACAGAGCTTTATGACATACATTTCAAAATATGCAACCAAAAATATTAGAGGAGTTCAAACCCTCAACACACACACACACACACACACACACACACACACACACACGCACGCATTATGCAAGAAATGTGAATAAAAATGTTTTTTAAATTACACTAAGGTCTTCAAACATAGAAAAGATGAACCAATGCACAAAAGTTGTATCTGCACAAGGGAAAATATGGTAATATTTAATTTAAATATCCCTGTGTGGATAGGAAAACTAAGAAGAAAGGGGTTAGTCATCACTTGCTGTGCGTCTTGGAAATGTTGCCTTTTAGTTGGGTAAATTATTGCTCTTGATAATATGAGTGGTCTGGAAATGAGAAAATAGGGAAGAATAGATGTTAAGTAGGCTACTAGCAATATATGCTACATACGACAAATCTTAGATAGGAAAAAGCATAATTGAAGAGACAGAAAAAATTTCTCTAGGAAGGTTTTATGTTGTGGAAGAACATGATAAAAACATAAAGCTAATAAAAGCAGATAACCTTGAGGAAAAGATGATAAACAATGAAGTCAAATGAAGAAAATTGAGAAGCAAAATTAAACCAAAAAGAGAAAAAAACCCTAAATTTAACAACTATGGACTTGGCTGATAATCAAATAACTAACAAAGAAAGAAGGTTTGAGATAACCTCAGTGAATATAAATGAAAAGGATATTAAAGTAAGTGGAAAGCAAATAATATAATAAAGTAAAGATAATTTGTGTCTTTGAGGTAAGGAACCCATCATGCAGAATGGGGAAGGTATTCAAAGGCAGAACAGAAGAAAAATTTCCAGAAATAGTAAGAGTTGAATCTGTAGAAAAATATATCATGTTCCAGGAAAGAATATAAATGATGATATGTACTGAAACATGTCTTAGGTAAGTTCATAAAACTTTGAAAGTAATGGAAAAATTTTCTAGGGAGAAAAATCAGGCTAAATGTGAGGTAGAGGTGGGAGGGGCAGATCAGGCTGACCACAAACTGATACCATTAGAAATGTAGCAGTAATCTACAAAGAGCTAATAAAAGGATTATGTAACCCCAAAATATTATGCTTTATGCCAAACTGAGTAATTATTCAAATATAAAGTCAATAGGTAGATAGTCTCAAGTAGACATAGACCTCTAAAAACAAACAATTGAAGCATGAAATATACAATGGTGAATCTTTCTTTGAAAAAAAAATGACGATTCTATCCAACTAATGATCAGAGGAATCATAGCATATGTGGATTAATTTAAATATATAACAACTAAATCATTATAGGATTCTTAATTAGAGAAGGAAAATGTCATATGGGTACATTATAACTTATAATCTCTCTCTCTATATAAGCCTAAGCGACTGGCCAACCGTTGACCATTCGACCATTTGACCATTCAACTGGCTGACTGTTAGCTGTGATGCGCACTGACCACCAGGGGGCAGACACTCAATGCAGGAGCTGCCAAGCTGCGGTGACTTGGCAGCTGCAGTTTTTGGGTGACGCACCCAGAACCAGAGAGGAGGGAGCCCAATTCCAGGGTGCATCATCCAAGAACCTCCCTCTCGCAATCCAGGACCCTTTGGGGGATGTCGGAGAGCCGGTTTTGGCCTGTTCCCCGCAGGCCAGACTGAGGGTCCCCACTGGTGCACGAATCCGTGCACCGGGCCTCTAGCCCATTGGCTCCCCACTTCAGGTCTGGCTCCCCACAAGGCCTCTAGCCCATTGCAGAGGTTGTGGGTCTGGCCCTTACAGAAACTTTCTGACTCTATTAGCTAAATGATGAGACATGCAGGACCTACTGGCTAAGGCCCAATGTCTGGCTCCTGCGCCGGCCTATCCACTTAATATCGATTTCCAGTGGGGGCAGCAAATTTTCCCACTACCAGTCTCGGCTGAGAATTTGGCTGTGGCTTCCCCCTTTCCAGGCAGATAGTAGTGCCAGCAGGCAACCTTCAGGGAGGGAAGGAGGCAAAGGAGCAGCTCAGGTGGGAAGAAGGAGGTTCCTGCTGCCACAGGACTCTGCCTGGGTGGGAGCCTGACATTGAGCAGGGTCCTGCCCTAGGCTGACTAGATTCCAGGCTAAATAAATCCTGTTTGCTAAATAATTGCATTTTTCAGCTACTAGTAAATGCCCACAAATTGTCAGTTACCGCCAAACTTAGGGTAAAGTGAGATGAAAGAAGCGAGTCAAATACAGAGAGAAAGTGACATAATATTGGGAGAAGAGGAGTGGGAGCCAGATTCTGGGGTGTGTCACCTGAGAACTGCCCTCTCGCAATTCAGGACCCTCCAGGTGATGTCGGAGAGTTGGTTTCCGCCCGATCCCCGCAGGCCAGGCTAAGGGACCCCACTGGTGCACGAATCCATGCACCGGGTCTCTCTCTATATATAAAAGCCTAAGTGACCGGCCAGTAGCTATGATGCGTACTGCCCACCAGGGGGCAGATGCTCAACACAGGAGCTGCCCAGTTGTGATGACTTGGCAACTGTAATTCTCGGGTGACACACCTGAAACCAGAGAGGAGGTGCCCCAATTCCGGGGTGTGTCACCTGAGAACCACCCTCTTGCAATCCAGAATGTCTCAGGGAATGTCAGAGAGCTGGTTTTGGCCCTATACCCACAGGCCAGGTTGAGGGACCCACTGGTGCACAAATCTGTGCACCAGGCATCTAGTAATAATAATAAAACAAAATTTGGGGATAATTTTAATGTATTCATTTTCTCACCTTTTTTTGGTGATAAATCAATAACTATATCAAGTTGAATAAATCAATAAATGGTAGTTTGTATTATTTACATGTTATGAAGGGAATTGTCAGAAATAAAAATAGCATTATAACTGACAAAATCAGAAAGTGAGAAAGAGAAAAGAGGTAGGAAAAAGTGTAGTGCGCTAATTATCTAATCTTGCATAGGGGACATCAACAAATACTGTCTAAATGTAATATGTCAAGAGCTAGTTAGGTAAAACATATAAACTTATAAATGTTTCCATATTCTTAACCCAAGCAACAGCAAGAAAATCCACATACTAAAAGGCAAAAGACAAAGAAAGCAGTTAGAACAAAAAATAAAACATAAAATTGAACAAAAAATTAAAACCAAATAAATTTGTTTTGATATAAAATGTAAATAAGGTAATCAGGGTAAGAAAATAAAAACAAAACGTTTTGAATATACAAGAAACATAGCTGGAAAACTTAGATTATATGGAAAAATAGACAAATAGTAACAAAAAGAAATATGAAGTCAAAATATTAATATCACAAAGACTAAATCCAAAGCAAATTTAAACAAAATAGAGGCACATTTTATAAGCATGAGGCACAAAATTTACAATGAGGATAGAGCTGAAATAAATGTGTACATTTATAATAGGAGATGAAACACTGCATAAAACTAAGAAGAAATGGACAGAAACATAGTATTAGCAGTAGATTTTAACTTGCCTCTATAGACTTGTGACATATCAATTACCCAACAAAATAACCATATAGAGAATTTTAATAAAATAATTGTTATACCAGGTAACAGATATGCCTCAAACTCTGTAACATAAAATAGTACATACCTTCTTTTCAAGCCCCCATGGAAAATTTACAGAAATCAATGCCATACAGAGCTCAGATTATTTCCAAATATATCCACAAATACATGAAGAACAGACCATAACCCATGGATATACTGCAGTAGAATTACAAATTAATAATCATAAATGAAAAAATCTAACCACAGAAAAAATACATCTTTCACAAATATTTCAAATTCAAAATGGAAATAAAGAAACTTTATAAAATAAAAATAATGACTACATCATGTATCAAAAAATTTAGGGATCGCCTAAATTGGAGCTCAGACAGCACTCATAGTTTTACATATGTAAGCAATTAAAAGGAATCTAAAATAAATTAAGCATTGGACTAAAAACTCTGAATAAGAACTAGAAAATTAAATCATGTATTTTTCATTAAGGAATAAAATTATAACAACTAGAGTAGGTATTACTGATTTGGGAAACAGAAAATCAGTAAAATCAATAAATCCTGGAGTGTGGATGAAGCCTGTGGTTATTAGGGGAAGGGAGAAAACATGGAGAAAAGGACAATTGAGGAAGGCTCACAGGAATCAGTGAGTATAAATAAACAAACAAAATACCCTTTTCCTTATGAAAGCCTTCAAATCCACAAAATTAGAGAAATATATCTATGTGTACATCCATGAATCCAATGTCACACTATTGGATTACTGTAGGTTTTATAGTAAATCTTCAATATTGTGACTGTTCTTCAGGATTGTGTAAACTATTCTGGGTCTTTTTACTTCTCCATATAATCTTTAGAATCATTTTATTGATATCCAAGAAATAACTTGCTGGGTTTTTAATTGGCACCTGCTTGAATCTATAGATCAAGTCAAGAAAAACTGACATCTTAATGTTGGGGTTATTTTTTTATCCATAAACGAGCAATATCTCTCCACTTACTTATATCTTATTTTATTTCTTTCTTCAGATTTCTGTAGTTTTCCTCATATAGATCTTGTATACATAGGATGTCTGAAAAAAGTGCATACACACTTTAACAGCTGATAGCTCAATTTTGAAAATGAAATGTCTTTTAATAAGCGCTGCCTTTATAATTATTCAAAGTGAGTGTATATATTTTTTGGGATATCCTACATTTTGTTAGATTTATACATAAGTAGTTTTGTTTCTCTTTTTTTGCCAATTATTCATAGATATATAGGAAAACAATCAACTTGTCTATATTGACCATGTATCCTGCAAACTTACTATAATCACTTATTAATTCCAGGAGTTTTTTGTTGATTCTTTGGAATTTTATAGATAGACAATTAGGTCATCTGCAAACAAAGACAGTTTTAGTTCTTCCTTGCCAATTTGTATAACTTTTATTTCCTTATCTTATTTCAGTACTTTCTTGGAGTGGGGGGAGGCGACATCTTTGCCTTGGTCCCAATCTTAAGGGGAAAGTATTCAGTTTCTCACCATTAAATTATGATGTTAGCTCTAGGTTTGTTATTTATTCTGTATCAAGTTGAGGGATTTCCCCTCTATTCTTAGTTTGAGGAGCATTTTTTATCATGAATGGATATTGGATTTTGTTAAATGCTTTTTCTGGATTTTTTGACATCATCAGAAAGTTTCTCCTCTTTAGGCTATTGATATGATAGAATGCATTAACTTACTTTAAAATATTGAACCAGTATTTCATATCTGAAATAAAATTCTGTGGATCATAGTGTATACTTCTTTTTATACATCATTGGATTCAATTTGCCACTATTTTGTTGAGGGGGTTTTGCATGTATAGTCATGAGAGATATGGGTCTGTAATTTTTTCTGGTATTTTGTCTGGTTTTGATATCGGGAATCTTGGCCTTGTAGAATGAGTCTAGATAGTATTCATTCTACTTCTATTTTCTGGAAGAGATTGTAGAAAATTGATATCATTTGTTCTTTAAATATTTGGTAAAATTCCAGTGAATTTGTATAAACCATCTGGGCAGGTACTTTCTTTTTTGGAAAATTATTAATTTTAATTCAATTGCTTTACTAAGTATAGATCTCTTCAGATTTCCCATTTATCCTGTGTAAGACCTGGTAATTGGTGTCTTTTAAAGCATTAGTGGTTCATTTCATTTAAGTTATCCAATTATAGCATAGAGTTGCTCATACTATTCCTTTATTATCCTTTTAATATCCATGGGGTAAGTAATGATGTCTGTCTTTCATTTCTGATATTAGTAATTTATGTCTCTCCCCCCCCTTCTTCTCTCTCAGTTATCTTTTCAAAGAATCAACTTTTGTTTTTAGTAATTTCATTGATTTCTGCTATAATTTTTATTATTTATTTTCTTTTGTTTACTTTGGATTTATTTTGCTGTTCTTTTTCTAATTCCTAATGTAAAAGCTTAGATCATCAGTGTTAGCCCTTCCTTTTTTTTCTGATATATACATTCAATGCTATAAATTTCCCTCTAAATACTTTCACTGCATTCTACAAATTTTGTTAAGTTGAATTTCATTTTCACTTAGTTTAAGATATTCTTCAATTTTTCATGATATTTATTTTTTGACATGTGTATTATTTAGAACTGTGTTGTTTAACATCCAAATATTTGGAGATTTTCCAGCTACTTTCTGTTATTCACTTTTATTTAACTCCATGTGCTCTCAGACCGCACTTTGCATGATTTCTATTCTCTTGAATTTTGTTAAGGTCTGTTTTATGGCCCAGAATGCGGTCTATCATGGTGAGTATTTCATGTGAACTTGAGAGGAATGTGTTTTCTATCACTGGTTGAAGTATTCTATAATGTCAGCCAAAATCAGTTGATTGGTGATATTGTTCTGTTCAGCTATATCCTTAACGGTTTTCTGCTTGCTGGTTATGTCAATTACTAATAGAAGTTGTACACACAGCTTTAACAATTATCAACATTTTGCCATTTCTTCTGTTAACTTCTTTTCTTTTTTTCAGTCCCATGAAATGCAGTGTCTCAACTTTACATTGATAGGAGATAGAAAAAAATCAATTGAGTCAAATAATAAAAAAAAATCCATGTTTTTCCCAATAATATTTTAAAAAATTTAAATTATAGAATCACAGGAAGAAGAGAGGTCCTGTTAACTCTTCACAGAGTTTCACCAAAGTTACATTTTTCCATTCATTGATTTTGAGAGAGATATATATATATATATATAGAGAGAGAGACATTGATTTGTTGTTCCACTTATTTATGTTTTCATTGGTTGCTTCCTGTATGTGCCCTAACTGGAGATTAAATCCACAACCCCAGTATATAGGGATGACTCTCTAACCAAATGAGCTACCGAGCCAGGGCCCCCAATGGTTCTTATGTAGCTATCAATAATAATAAAAGCATAATATGCTAATTAGACCAGACATCCTTCTGGATGAAGCTGGGGCTGCGAGGGCCGAGGTGACCACTGCAGCGGGTGGGGGCCAAGGCAGAGGCAGCTTCCGCAGTGGCGAGGGTCCTGCCCCTTGCACAAATTTCGTGCATCAGGCCTCTAATAGTACAATATAAAACCCAGGATATTGACATTAGCATAATGTGTGTCTATAGTTCAATGCCAATTGATTACATATGTAGATCAGGATAAACACCACTAATCACTTAGAGAACTATTCCCTCACTACAAAAATCCCCTTTAATTTATCATAGTCTACTTGTATCAACACTTAACTGTATAAAAACTTTACCACCCTTTTTGAACTTTTATCCTGCTCTATTTATAATCATCTATATATATATAAAAGCCTAAGCAACTGGACAACTGGACAGCTGTCCAACCGGCTGGTAGATACGATGCGCACTGACCACCAAGGGGCAAAAGCTCAACACAGGAGTGGAAACCACAGGCATGAAAACATGGAACAGACTGATGAGTCTCAGAGCGTGGGAAGAGGTTAACCAAAGATCTTATATGCATACTAGAGGCCCAGTGCATGGATTTGTGCACCAGTGGGGTCCCTCGGCCTGGCCTGCAGGGATCAGGCTGAAACTGGCTCTCTGACATCCCCTGAGGGGTCCCACTTTGCAAGTGGGTGCAGACCAGGCTGAGGAACTCCAGCATTGGGCCTCTAGTTATAAATACAGTATAGGGTGGGCAAAAGTAGGTTTATAGTTGTGTATATGGAAAATAATACAATAATCAATAAACAATAATACAAGAATAAACTTAGTATTTTGCATACTCATAACTGTAAACCTACTTTTTCTCTACCTTGTATTTCCTCTGTATACACTGAGGAGCACATGAGACAGTATTATACTTTTAGCTTTAATCATGAAGCATAATTTTGAAAAGCAAGAAAATGTCTATTTTAATTACCCATATTCTTTATATTTTCACTCTTTTTATTGTTCTTCCTTCCTGACATTCCAAGATCTTATCTGTCATTATTTCTATTCTGTTTAGATAATTTTTTAGACATTATTTTAGGGTAGATCTGCTGGAGACAAATCCTCTTTGTTTCCTTCATCTTAGAATGTCTTGATTTCCCCTTCATTCCTGAAAGATATTTTCAATGAGAATAAAATTCTCCATTGACAATTCTTTTCTTTCAGTACTTGAGAAACATGTGCCACTTCCTTCTGGCCTCCATGCTTTCTGTGAGAAATCTGCTGTCATTCTAATTGGTTTCACCTACCATTAAGGTGTGATTTCTCTGCTGCTTTGTCTTTAATTTTCATAAGTGTAACTATGGTGAATAATATGGATTCCTTTGGGTTTATACTGTTTGGGATTCACTCAGTTTCTTTTAAAAACATATTCATAGATAAATAAGCTTTATGTGAATACCTGCATAAATATGAGTTGAGGTCAAACAAGGTTTTCCCAAAGGGCTAAAATATATTAAACAATAGAATTTGCTCCTTCCCTTTAGTTTGTCTCTGAATATAGTTGAGTGGTTTGCTCTCACTAATCATTTTTTCCAGACACAAAATCTAAAAATCTTTGGGTGGTATTTCTGATTTGTCTAGACATCTCCTAAGGTGCTTTCAATTACAAGAGAAGGGCAAGGTTTTTATCTGCTCATATACTACGCCACTGGAAGCAAAAACACATCCCTTGATTCTCTTGTTTAAATTTTAGCTGTTTGCAAACAGTGTGCAAATGAAGAATTTAATGTTACTACACAAAATATACATGTATGCTGTAATAGTAACTTTGCTTTAAACTTTTTTCATCAAAGAATTATTTTTATTATCTCTCCACAAAGAAGTTATAAAAATACCTGTCAATACATTGGAAAGACACTTTTAAATCCTGGAATGAAAAATTCTAAAGTATAAGCTATGCTATATCTTCTGTGATTTACAAATAATAAAATCCTACAAGTTAGAATTTCTGAGTGATTTTGATAGAAATTTACTAAGAAGAACCAGAACATCAAACTTTAAAAAATGTTCAGTTTTCACCCTAATTGAGTTCTTGAGAAGCTGTAATTTGTTGACAGGTACCGCCCACCTCGACACTGCTGCTACCACTAAGGAAGTTAATGTGTAGGACAGAGATTTGCATGCTACACATGCCAGGCTTTTCCATGCAATTGACTGAGGTACTCTTATTTCATCCCTTATGTGTTAAATAGAAGAAAATATACATATGGTAAAAAATTTAAATGGGGTTGGGAGAACGAGAGTGGTATGGAAAGATCTAAAATAATATGCAAATATCAGCAAATCTGATGTCTTCAAAATCACTAAGCAGTTATATGAATAATTTACAAAGTAAATCACTCAGCTTCTTGAATCCTTTTGTAATTTGGGCAAATTTTTAGTCATTATTTCTGCAAGTAGTTTTTTAGCAGCTCTATACTCTTCCCCTTTTTCTGAGATTCTGATGACCAAATGTTAAATTTTGTGTTATACTCTCACAGGTTCTTGAAACTCTGTTTATTTGTTTGTTTTAATCTATTTTTTCTTTGTTGTTCAGTTTGGGAAATTTCTATTCTGCTTTCAAGTTCATTGGTTCTTTTCTCTGTCCTCTTCATTTTGCTGTTAATCACATCTATCAAGCTTTAAAATTTTGTATTTTTCACTTCTAAAATTTCTATTTAGTTCTTCTTTATATCTTCTATTTCTCTGCTGAGGCTTTCTACTTTTTTCTTTTGTTTCATGCATATTCACAAATGCTCATTGAAACATTTTTATCATGCCTGCTTTAAAATCATTGCCAGGCAATTCTAATACCTGTGTCAACTCAACATTGGTGAGTTAGATTTTCTTTTCTTATTTAAGTTGAGATTTTCCTGGTTCTTGGTATGATGAGTAATTTTTTATTATGTTTGGGCATTATGTTATGAGACTTTGGATCATATTTAAATCACCTGTTTTAGCAGCCTCCTCTGGCACTATGCAGAGGGGTGGGGAAAAGGGGTGCTGCCTTGTTACTCTTAGATAGCAGTAAAAGTTCAAGTTCAGCCTCTGTTGACACACTTGGAGTGTGAGGAGCACCATTGCTAAGCAGGGGTAGACGTACCAACTGCCTCCTAAACCTCTGCTGTATTACCCTGGCTAGGAGGGAGAGGGGTGCTTCATTACTACTCCCCATGTGGCTCCCCATGGCTTCCCAAGACACCATGGACGAACAATGATAAAAACACTGACCCCTCTACTAGAGCTCCTCTGATAGCACCCCAATAGACAGGGTACTTCATTACTGTTAGGTGGGAGTGGCAACCCAGGTTCTCCACTCACACCATATTTCAGTAAGTATATAAAATAGTATTAGAAAATATAACTATGATATTGTCACACCTCCACAAATTGAACATACATCCTTAATATCCAATGGCCCCACAGATTGCCTCAAAAGTATAAATTTATACCTCTGTTTAAATCAAAATCCCAAATAAGGCACAGACATAGCATTTGGTTGTTGGACCAAAGCAGTTCCCTTTCCTTCTCTCTACCCATGTTATTTATTTGAAGGAAACTGCTTCTGTGTTATTTCCCATATTCTAGATCTGGTTGATTATAATCATAGGTATCATTTAATATGTTTCACTATCCTCCATAGTTCCTAGAAACTGATAGTTCAATAAAAATGTATTACATTCAGTTTCATTTTTTTTTGACACAGATTTCATAGGTGGTTCTGTGTGCCTCCTATTGTACCACTTAAGTAGATATACAATTCTGGTTGTTCTGCTTTTCAGAAATTGACTATCAGTAGGTTCTAGTGGTAACAGCTTGAATCATTCATTTAAAAGTTCCCTATTGACTGACCTCTTAATGCAGGATTTATAAATGCACTGATATTTTGGACCAGATAATCTTTGATATAGAAGAATGTCCTATATAGGGGACTCTGCATTGTAGAATATTTAGCAGCATCCCTGCTAGCCTCAATTCTCTCTCACACATACACCATACCATTTTGTTGTGACAATAAAAAATGTCTCCAAATATTATCAAATGCCCCCCTGGGAGAAAGTGGCCCCCAGTTGAGAATCATTGACTTAATAGTTTTAGCAATCATTGATAACTGTTGCCTAGGTCCATTATTTTATTAGATTTTGTAGTCATGATTTTTCTAATTCTATCATTTCTGCATTCACAACTCTTTGTGTGTTGTTTTTTTTAAAGAAATACTTTCTCTGAGTCTGTCCAGCAAAGTAAGGATAAGGTTTTGATTATTTTATTTATCAGTGTTTCTTGAACAATTAGCCGTACCCAACAACCTCCAAAAGTGATCAATTAAGTTTCTGTTTGAAGTACCATTAGGAACTCTTGAATATTTACACATTTCATTTATTTCAATCCTTGGCAGTATTTTTTTAAGCCCAAGTTTTCCCATCTTTGGTCAGTGGGATCTTTCTCAAGTAGTTCTAGTTTCCTTTCAACATGATCCTAATTACTGATAATTTCCTTGCTTTCAAGTTGACAGTATAGATAGTCCAGACTCATCTTACATATTTTCTGTCCTAGCCCTGAAATCATACACTTACTCAAGAAGCCCTCATTTATTTTACTGGGAAATGGTATTTAGGGACCACAATCTGGGCACAATGGGTGTGTATTGTTTTTGGATTGTCACTACTTCCAGGTGTTTTCAATGTGTTGGGCCAAGAAATGCATATATTTTTTGAAAGACAAAGTTTAGTTCTGATTCCATATTGACATTTTAACTCAATTTAAGGTCACAATGTTTTTAATTTTTATTTTATATTTAGTCTTTCAATTATGCTGAAATCATGATTTCTAATATCAGTTTTTCTCTCCCCCATCCCTCCCTCTTTCTCTTTCTCTTTCTCTTTCTCCCTCTTTCTTCCTCTTCCTCTTCCTCTTTCCACCTCCTCCCTCTCACATTACCCCCCCATTTAATGCAATTTCAGACTTCTTTGCGTTTTATTTTTTTCTTAGGTTATATCCTACTAAAGATGTACAGTCAAAATATTGTGTTTCAATATCACTTTAATTATTCTCTGGTTTTGCCACCAGTGTAATAAACAGGTTCATTTGTTTTCATTTTTTTTTCAATTTTAGGTATTGCCCTTTTAAAATTTAATATTAATATAATATATACATGGGTTCAAATTTAGAACAGTAAAACAAAGCATATTTAGAAAGGTATAGCTTCTATCACCATCTCTTCCTCCATGTCCTTTCCCTTCTCCAAGATAACCAAAAGATAGAATACAATTAGCAATGTCCTTCACCTTGCATAAAATTTTTTTATTGTGATAAAATATACATTATATAAAATTACCATTTTTAACCATATTTAAGCATACAATTCAGAGGCATTAAGTACATTAAATATATTATCATAATTTCCAGAACTTTTCATCATCCTAAATGGAAACACTGTATCCACTAAACAATTATTCTTCATTCCATTCTTCTCCTTTATTATTTTTAAAAATATGTATATATATTTATTGATTTTAAAGAGGAAGAGGAGGGAGAGAGAGATAGAAACATCATTGATGAGAGAATCATTGATCAGCTGCTTCCTGCTCAGCCCCCACTGGGACCAAGCCTGCAACCTGGGCATGTGACCTGACCAGGAATCCAACCACGACCTCTTGGTTCATAGGTTGATGCTCAACCACTGAGCCATGCTGGTTGGGCTCCCCCTTTATTCTTTCTGTCTCAATGGATTTACCTATACTAGCTGCACCTTGCTTTTTTCATTGAATTGTATATTCTAGAGATCACTTCATAGGAGTATACAGAAATCCTCATTCGTTTTTTACAGCTTAATCCATTGAATGGGTTAAGCTATGTACATTCCACTAATTCCTTATTGATGGGAAATTTGTGCTCCTAATCTATTACTAACAGTGCTTCACTGAACAGACTAACGTGTTCATCATTTCTTTTTTTCTTTGCATATCTTTGAAATAGATTTTTTAAAGTGGAATTGGTGAATCAAAAGATAAATGCATATGCAATTTTAGAACATTTGGATCTTATGTGATAGGAATGAACAATGAAACAATTTCAGTATTAAATGAAAGCCTATTTAACATGGTTAAATGTTTTTAAGAATATGATTACAACACTAACCCAGGGGATAGTTACTTTAGCACTTTTGATTAACATAACTGAATGAAAAATACTTCTCTTGCTGTCTTTAATTTCTTTGTATTTAAACAAATAGATGTCCCACATGAAATTATGTGACTCCTACCTTTTTCTTATGCCTTGTGAGAATATTGTAAGAAGGGATACTACCTTAAGACCCTTTGTCCGACTACATTGGGAAAATAACGCAGGGAGTTATGCCAATTCTCAGAGAACTTTGGCTGCCAAATAGCACATCTGGGCTATCCAGGCCAGGAAAAAAAAATGTTGTGTATACATATCTTTAAAGTACGGTTCTCTAGGCCTGAATAATCCAGACGTTGCTCTCTTGTACTGTTTCCTAAACTGTGCTTGAATGGTCAATCCTAGTTTTCAGGGGTGTTGATTTCTAATTATGAAATGCCACCGACTGGGAGACTACTAGGTCTTCGCAGAGACCTCATGAAAGCTGGTGCACAAAGGAAGACCCGAAAGGCGGGTGAGTGCAAAGGCAGCTCTAAGGGTTCAGAGGGCAAGTCGCCAGCCTGAATGAACCAATTGCTAGGGTTTAATAATTAATCAGGAGTCCAAGCCAGGAAATAAGGATATGCCCCAAGACCCATTTACCCGCCCTGCGTCCCCCGCCCCTCCACCCCCTCTACTCCTTCCCATATGCACACACTTCAGGGGCTCTTGCTCCTTCCTGGCTGCAAACCCAGGCAGAGCCTTGCCCGGGGTCACCCTGAGGTACATCCCCTGCGCTGACTCCCTGGGACCTCGGTGCGGGCAGGCTGCCTAGGCCCCCCTGCGGCCGCCTGTTCATTTTGGAGCCGGAGGGCGGCGATTTTCAATCTGGAAACACCCAGCCCCTCTTTGGGTCCCTCGGACTGACGCTACTCCCTTTGGGGAGGTGGGGGTGGGACGATGACAGGGAAGGCCTAGCCTTCTTGGATTGAAGTAGCAGACAACGCCGTGCTGGTCTCTATCCCCGCTTGGCTGCGAATTCTCGCACCCTGGGTCCGGGTCCGGGTCCGGGTCCCAGCGGGAGGAACAGTTCTCATTCTTAAACTTGTGGCGTCTGCCCGGTCGGTTAGTTCAGCTGCTGATCTAGCGAGCCAAGCACTTTTAGAGACCCTCCCTGGTCCGCCGCCCGGCAAGGGCGGAGGGGGAGGGGAAGGGGCTGCTGCCTCCTTTCCCAAATCCGGTCCCTAACCGCCCCCTCCCCCGTCGTCTGCTCGCTTTGTACAGGCAGTCAAAACAGAGCTAGCGGCCAATTGAGGGGGGACGGGAAGCAAAGCCGACTACAACCTCGCCCCCTCCAGCCGGCCCCCCCAGCCCCCTCCTACCGGCCCAACGGCCCGCTCCTTCTGGCCCCCTGGCCTTCCCTCCTCTTTCTCACTTCTCTCCTCGCCCTAACCTCGCCCCCATCCCCCGCTCATTTCCTCTCGTACCCCGGCTCGCCAGTCCCTCTTTCCAAGCCCCTCTTCCAGCCCTGGCCTTCCTCTCCGGCCTGCCCCCCCTTCTCCCCAATCTCAGTCCTCTCTCCTCCCTTCATCCTACCCCCTTCCTTCCTCTTCCCCTCCCCCAGGCCCTA
>NW_006291231.1:675999-676290 GCF_000327345.1 Myotis davidii
CGTCGCAGCCCTGCGGGACTCCGGGCGAGCGGGGAGCAGAGCCTCCTCTTTGGGGGGCTACTTTTAATTTGCTGGCCGGCTTCTTTCTGGTTACTTTTGCAGCTTGCCAGGATCTGTGCCGGGAGCGCACGGGAATCCGCCGAGCCGCTGCGCGCAGGCCCTTTTTTTTTCCTTTTGAGGTCCGCTTTCTTTGTAACTTTACGCCGCGGCTGCTCGGGTTACTTTTGTAATTTCCCGCCCCCGCCCGCCGGCGGTCCTGGAGTCGCTCGAGGCCGTGGCCCTGGGGATGCA
>NW_006291231.1:676440-681333 GCF_000327345.1 Myotis davidii
TTCGCGGTGCCTGAGTACCGGGAGGAGGGCGCCGTGGTGGCCAGCCGCGTCCGCAGGCGAGGACAACAGGACGTGCTTCGAGGGTAGGTGGGCAGCCCGCACCAGGGGAACCTCGGCTTGGCAGCTTTCCATCCTCCCCCTCCCCTGATCTAGTTCGGCGGCTAGAGCTGCGGCCCCCTCCACCAGGCGACTCCGAAGACTTTCAGGAACGCCGCCCTCTTTTCCTCTGCTGTCTGCGCGCGGGCCTCCCTGGGTGCGGTTGGGCGGCAGATGGGTCCTAGGCCCCCGGGTGCGTATCGCAGAGCGTCTGCGGAGCCCAAGGTGCAGGAACAGGTTCCGAATGTCGGGAGGAAGGAGCGCTTGAGCCCACCGCGCCGGGTCTGGAGGAGTCAGCCTGCTCTCCCCACCGTCGGGGGCGCCGCTCCCGAGCCTTTTGTTTGAGGACGCGTGCGGGGCTTACAGTTCACCCTAATCAAGAACCCAAGCGCTCCACCTTTCGACGCCTCTTCCTTGACACGTCGGGGCCAAAGGAACAGTTGATCAGGAGGGACAAGGGCAAGGATTTTTGAAACGGAATGTTCCCTTTGTTCTCTGCATCCGGAGGCTAGAATAGTAGCAAATTATATGTTTCCATGTTTCTTTTCCCTTTAAAAAGGCAGCAACGGAGGGAAGATGAAAGGCAATGTTTAGACATTGCTGGCCTCCCCATTCCTGTGACTAGTCCATCTCTTTCCACATCTGCGCCCCAAACATTTGAAGGGTAGTTTGGGTTTGTTTGTTATCCTGAAACCTACTCTGTTAGGGCTTTGCCTATGAATACCGCTAATGTGTTATTGCACCCCTCCATCGCAGGCCCAACGTGTGCGGGTCCAGGTTCCACTCCTACTGCTGTCCTGGATGGAAGACGCTACCTGGAGGAAACCAATGCATTGTCCGTGAGTGCTTGGCTGGGTTCGCAGCTTGGGGTAGCACTCTAAGGCCCCTTCTCAGGGTGGGACCTCTTGCATTTAGTCTTTTGGATACGTAGTTGCATTTAGAGTCCAGTGGCCACATAGCATGATAATTAGGATGTGGCCCTGTTTGAATGGTGGGGAAGAAGCAACAGGTTTGTATCAGCTTAGATTTCACTTATAGACTCTGCTGAAGGGCAATAATGATAAAGGTTTCAAAGATACTTGGAAGTTTTATCTATGTCTATTAATACAAGCTGATGGGAGAGCACAGCAATTCCCTTGATAAACCAAAACCACTTTTTTCCTAAAAGAGCCCAGATAAGACCACAATGTGGTTATGTAAATTAACCGGTTTTTGACTCTGCGTGAGGTTTAGGCCTTAGGAAGATCAAGCTTTCTTAAGCCTTTGTACAAAACCACTTCATTGTATCTGATTTCATCTCAACAGCCACACAACATAGATATGAAAGGAGCAAATTTACACTTGACCCAGGTTAACAAAATTATTAAAAGGGAGAACTCTTCCAAATGGCTTGACTTTTTTTTTATTTTTTGGAAGACATTTAGATTTAGGATTTACAGACCAAAAATACCATCGTCTACTGTATATTTTCAGAGTGTGAGCCTTAGAACTTTACCAGTCCTGCATATCTGACCTTAAAAGCTTTGATTATTTTATTCAGTTACCAAAGTGTACACCCAGCTCTACAAGTTCTGATTGGAGAGGTTACTAGTTGTCAACCTCACAGTGATGGACTGTGGATGTCCTATTTCACGTGCCTGTGAATTTGTGAGTTGAAGTGTGACCCACTTTCCCCTGTGTGTTTAGATAGCACAGCCACATTTGTCTTGTTGGGAGGAGAGCCAGGCATCATAGACAGCGTATTCATTTAGGCCCGATCCTGACTTTAGATTGACCTTGATGTTCTCCAGGGAATAGATAATTATGCAACTGTGAACAGAGAAAAAGGGCAAGCCACACTAGCCAAGGGATAATAAGGATATAGTGGCATCTCTGACTCTATATTTATTGGTTTTGTGGGATTGAGATAGACTCTTAATTTTTTTTCAGTACAGTTTTTAAAGAACAAAATCTCAAGCGTTGTGGAGACATTTTAAAAAATAATTTTTCTACCCTAAAAATCCCACAACTCCAGTAAAGAGGCAAAACTAGGAAACAACAGTTGTGTTCTTTAAGGCAGTTCATAAATATTTAAAGTAAACTCTCTGGTGATAAGCCTTAGCTTTTATTAAAAAGAAAGAGAGGTGTATGGCAATCTTTTCTCTCCAACACAGAAGCCATATATGTGAGGCATTTATGGAGGGTGCATTTACTCTTTCAGGCCAGTAGGGTATTACTATGTCTGCTTTAAACTTACATGGTTCCTAGAATCCTAACACAGCTAACAGTCACTCACCACACACCTGCCATACTAGCCGGGAGTGACTGAGGCACTGCGGAAAGTCTGACTCACTAAATGTAATGAATGTGACTGCCATTATTGAGTTGGAGAGCAGCCGAGGAGAAGGGATTGGTTTATGGTACGTGTTGAAAATCTGTAAAGTCAGATTTTATTGGATCAGCGTGGAATGGGAATTCCAGAGAACAGAGCCTTCCAGAATATTTACAGTAGGAAATATAAAAAGAAAAAAGAAAGAAAAAAAGATCTTCCAACCAGTACAAACACCTCAGAGGTGAGATCACACCCCCACTGCCTTCTGAACTCCTGAAATGAGTCAGTGTTCCAGGGGATTTTTTGGTCTTTGAATAACACTGTGCACTTTACTTGTTTAGAAGATCAGTTTTAGAAATCTCAGAGTAACATTTAATATTGTAGACTGCATTTCTACTACTTGAAATATTTAGGTGCTTATGAAATACACTGGAAAGTACATGGATCATGAATCTATAAAAGACATATACTTGAAATGATCTTTATATATCCAAGAAACATTTGCTATACTTATGTCAAGAGATATCTGCAAAAATATTTATTAGTGCCTTTAGAAAATATTAAAAGTACCAAGAGTATAAAATAGTGCACAAAATAAATGGAGGGTGAATGTAATACCTTTATAGTCTTTTATATGGGTCGCACCTAAACTTTAACTTCTAATATTTCTGCACTAAATTCAGTAGTCCAATTATTTCAGCATTTAAAATGAGAATATATGGAGGTATTAACCAACTTGAAATCACTATAAAATCAAAATCAAGAATTTTGATTCCAGGATTTTCTGATGATAATACGTTTCTTTTTCTATTTATTGAATTTTCATCATTTTAACAAAGAAAACCTCTGAGGAAACTTACAAAAAGAGGATAAGTAAAATACAAATAGAAATTGAGGACCAACTTTAATTTTCTCATACATTTGTACATCACCATTCCTTCTCTATAGAAAGATACTAAAATGTCAACTTCTAGAATTTTAATGTTTGGCCTTGACTAGGCTTCATGAGGAAAAGAAGATATTAAAAGTAAAACATTCCTCAAACTACTGGAAATCTATTGCATTTTTATTTTAGTCTCTGTGTTTCTTTGTTATTGTTCTTAATTGTGGCCTGCAAAGATCACTGAAGTACTTCCAGGCTTCCAAATATTTGTTTCCAAAAGGATGGAATTGACTTTCTCACTTTCCATTTGTTTTTTAAAATCTTGTTAGAACATGAAGCAATGGAAAAGTTTGCTTATTAATTTATTTATTGGGAAATTATGTTATAAAGGCCATTTTGATCAGTGGAATGACAATGGGAAGGGGTTGGACCAGAAACAGCCTTTGAGACCTGAAGAGAGATGAGAACACTCCAATGTAATCCTTTGGTTTTATTTTACCAATGAGGAAATTAAACCCAAAGAAGCTGTATTTTCTCCCCTCCCCACACGTGCAGTGGGTCAGGGGCAGAACAAGCACTCAACTTCAAAACTCCTGCATACAATATACTCTTTACTGTGCCATGCATCTTCTCCCAACATCACTGAAATCCCAACACCCGGGTCTTCTCTCCCTCTCCCTGTGGTATTTTTGGATCTCATGGTTTTTGTGTGATTATGGAAGGGACAAAAATTTAGGTGAGGAGCATTCTTGCTTCTCAGTGGCTCACAGATATAGTGGACAAGCTTGTGTCCATGACATGGATCTGTCTGAGGATAATCAACTTCCAGCCAATCAGGCTCTCTCTGGGCTTAGGACCTGGGTAGGAATAGTTTGTATTCACCTAAGCCTACACTACATGTCTACCTGCTGGGGATGAGGGGGCTTTGAAATAAAATAATATTTTAATGAACATTTTTTCATTAGAAAGTTTTTGGTGATCAGAAACTCTAGTACATTTTAAGAATGGTCAACTTCATGGTAGGAACCATGTTCTTGCCTAAAATCAGTTTTCTATTTTCACACCATGATCTATGACATTTTCATTTATAGGGAATATTAATGGAAATGTTGGTGATATAATGTGGATGTCAAAGGCAATTTAGAGAAGAAAAACTATTATTAAGTTAGTTTGCTTCTATAGAACACACCCTTATCATTATTGGGGTTCTCCGAAATATTTGAAACTTGTGGGATCCCTCTCTAGCATAAGACATATATGCACATTGGCATAAATGTTTATAGCTAGTTTCAGGGTATTCCCAGACTCTCTCTCCTCTTTTTGTCTTCATGTACCCAGTCATGGAGCATTAAAGCACATAGCTTTTGTACACAAAGAGAGAATTCAGTTGTGGGTATAGAGATAAATCTCTCCGCTCCTAAATGAACTGACTCTAAATATGGGAGAGGCTTTCCATTTGAATGTGCTCAGCTAATGATTTTGAGGATCCATGGTATGTGCCTATCATTCTTTGCTGTGATGACCTTCATACCTTGGAGGTCACAGCTGCAGGAGGCTTTGACTCTCCCTCCATCAAAATGTCGCAGCAGCTTCTCTGAGCAGC
>NW_006291231.1:681404-730673 GCF_000327345.1 Myotis davidii
AAAATGTCGCCAGCTTCTCTGAGCAGCAGGAAGAGGAGAGGTTGTGGAGATAATATGGGAGAAGAAAGGTTGGAGGAAGGAGAGAAGGAATTATTAAGGGAATAAAGATTGATGATGGTGCAGGTCAGATACCAGCCGGGAAGGAATGTGCATTGAACCCCTGGGGCTTGGCCAAGTCATTAGGGCCTGGAGTCTCTGGCTCAGCCAATTTCACATTCCCTGTCTCCTATGAAGGTCCCTTACAGAGTGGGTTGTATTTTCCGAGAGTATGCAGGACCTCTGGGTTTCATCAACCCTCCCAGCTCCCTACTAGGTCCAAGACTGTCTTCTCATGGTAAATTCTGCATATAAACTCTGACTTGTAGAAAAGACAACCTGTATATAGGAGAGCTCAACAATTAGAAATATGGAACTTGAAATAGCTTCATTTGTTTGCACCTTATGATACTTGTTCTCATGTCTACAATGGGTAATTTGATTGCATATCTGAAATTAGACATTACATATTTTATATTTTAGTTTTCCAAATTTATTGTTTTTAACTATAGCTTTCTCGTGTTGTAAACCATGGCTTATTACCTAATTATTCATTTATTTCCCTATTGTGCTTTCTGCAGCAATATGTAGAAATAGTTGTGGAGATGGATTTTGTTCCCGTCCTAACATGTGTACTTGTTCCAGTGGCCAAATATCACCGACCTGTGGATCAAAATCAAGTATGTTTCTTATGTGACCTTATTTGCTGCATTATCCTTAAGCTTTTGAGTAAATCCTAAATGTCCTTTTCAATGAGGCTATAAATCCATGATTATTTTCCTCACTAGCTACGTCTGGTTTAATCTTTGGAGTAAGTCTTGGGTGATATATTTCTGGTCCAGAAGCTATGTGTCTGTGCAGTGAAAGAGCCTGGGTTCAATGGAGAAGTGACTCTTTGTGAACAATAGCTATAATTTACTGGGTTTTTACAGTGTGCCAAGTGTTTGTATCACTTATTTAATCCTCACACGGACACTATGAGATACTATTGTTACTGCATTTTAGAGAGAAGGAGATTGAAGCACACATAAGTAACTTGCCCAAGGTAACAGATTTGAATTCAGATATTCTGAAGCCTAAACCTATAGACTCAACCCTAGGCTCTATTTATTACCTTGCTTAACTCCTGAGGCTCATATCCTGTTTTGTGGGTTAACTAGAGGGGAAGGATCAAAAGATTGAGGAGAGAACAAATATTTATTATTTACTGACCAGATGCTTCACATATATTAACTTATTTTACTTTACACATATTAACTCCCAACAGCTCTGTAAGATCACTGTAACAGTGGACTAAGATTGTATTATTAACGACCCATTTAGAAAGTGTTGGGTCTTTAAGTCCCAGGTTAATCTTTTAGGCAGTGTTTAAGATAGCATTATAACAAGGAGGAAGCTGGTATTGTTTATTTAACTGCTCAATAATTAAATACATCTTTATGTCTGCCTTAAAGTAGTGTGAACTTGTTACACTTTTAACATTTTTCTCCACAAAATCTCCCCAAGTAAAGGTAATAGAAAATCCCAATGAGTTAGTAATATAAGATTCAAGATTCATGTAAGAATTGTCATTGTCTTTCTGATGGAACTTCTGATTAAAACTCTAGTTTCACTTTCTTTGAAAATAATCTGTCATTGTCACAGCCTTTTAAAACCTATTACTCAGAATTCATCGAGACTTTTTAGCAAATTTCCTGTACACTTATCCCAAACATTCCTTGGCTGATTGCCTGGAAGAAACCCTTGCCTGTATCTTCATTATCCTATTTTCTTATTTTTATCATATATGCCCTCAGCAAAAAACCCAATCCTGAAGAAATTTTACCTAATTCCTCTACCTGGATAGCTGAATAATCCCTGGCCCACCCTTGGTTTACGGTATATAATTCAGTAGGGAATCCATAAATTAGTCATTTAGTCTTGACTAATACTATCAACCTTTCCATCACAAACTTTTCTACTCTTTCTAGTCTTTATCCTGCTCCACCTTCCTAAAGTATTAATCACCATTAATCACTATCTTCTTGAAGCACTTTCCTTTCCCTTCACTTATCAGTGGCCTACTATCCTCCTTTTCTTAGTTGTTATTTTTTAGTCTCCTTTCTGTATCTCCTTCATTAGCCTTTCATTTAATGTTTGGTATTCCCCAAGAGGTCTGTCCTCTGTGGATGACATTTATATATATGCCTTCAAGTACTACCAAGATGTTCCTAACTCATAATTATCTCTGGAGTAGATCCTTCCACTGGGCCTTACATTCACATGTTCCATTTATCTATTCAACGTCTCCACCTGAATGCATCTGAAACTTGGTCACATGAAACTGTTGATTCATTACTGACCACAGTCTACTTCTTCCACAGTTTTTCTTGCCTCAGCAAATGGCACTACCATCCACACAGTAATTAAGCAACTGCTTCTCTTTTTCTCACATCAACTCTTTTTAAGAAGACCTACCAGTTCTACTGGAAAGTATTATCTCAAATCCATCTTCTTTCCATCACCACTGCTGCCAAGTGGTTCAAGCCACCCTCACCTCTCACCTGGACTATTGCAGTAACCTCTTGATGGTTTCTCTAGCTTCTACTCTTGTCCTCATTAAATCCATTCTCTGCAAAGCAGCTAAAGTAGTCTTTTAAAAATATAAATCATCACTTTATTGTCTTATTTATATCCTTTCGATGATTCCCAGTTGAATTTGGGATAATGCAAACGCTTCTATGGCACAGGAAGCCTTGCATTATCTAGCTGACGGCTTCTCTAAGGT
Source organism: Myotis davidii (assembly GCF_000327345.1). Classification (NCBI taxonomy): domain Eukaryota; kingdom Metazoa; phylum Chordata; class Mammalia; order Chiroptera; family Vespertilionidae; genus Myotis; species Myotis davidii. Next base: position 684,208 of record NW_006291231.1, read on the forward strand.
TTTCTCTTCCCAACCGTCCTCTTTATAATCATGTGAACCTTTTAGTTCTTCAGAGGAAACCTTTTATTATCCTAAGACCTTTTGGTTTGGTGGGCCCTCTCCCCGTGAGGTTCCTCCTTGGTACTTCTCATGTGTGGCTCATTCTAGTCCTTCAGAATTCAGTTTAATGTTGCATCAGAGTGGCCTCATCTGGTTCCTGAGTCGAGGTACCTTCTGGCTCCGAACTGTTCTCCTTTACAACACAGTTTCCTTCAGAGAACTTAATCATAATTTATAATGACATCATGGCATTTGTTTTCTTGTGTTTTGTCTATTTCCCATGGAAATGGAAGCTCCATGAGAGTAGATACCAAGACCATCATGATAGCAGGGCACTGACCACATACGGCAGGTACTTAGCCCCTGCATTCTGAACAGTTACACTGTCTCCTGCATCTTGGAAACTACACTACTAGTTACCTTATATTTATTTCCTTTCACACTGAAAGTATAATATATCTTAAACATGTACTTAATAGCATATATTGTAACAGATATGTTCATTTGTGCACTTACTACAAATATATACAGATCTGCTTGGGGTATAACATTTTCATTGACTTGAATATTTGGTATAGTTCTATACTCACAGATACTGTGATTTTGACCATTGATATTATTATAATTTTTTTTGTCCTTTGCAGTTCAGCAATGCAGCGTTAGATGCATGAATGGTGGGACCTGTGCAGAAGACCATTGCCAGTGCCAGAAGGGATATATTGGAACTTACTGTGGACAACGTAAGGAACATTAGCATAGACTTGATTTAGTAGAAATTATGAGATTTAGTAGGTATTTCATACTAAATCATAATGTAAGGTCTTGTGAAGCCCATGATCCTTTAAAAAAGTAATTTTATGTAGTAAGCATACTTTACAACTGAATTTCGAAATTTTATCTAAAGGGTTTTTTTCTGACTTTTAAATAATTTTTGCACTGTGTAGTATTGATGTTGTTGAATACTACTAGTGCTTTATCAAATTTGACACGTCACCAGTAAATATTGTTTCTTTTTATCTCCATAAAATTGGTATACCTTTCTGAAAAAATAGTGGTTTTCTTTGCTTCGATCTCTCTCTTTCTCTCTCTCTCTCTCTCTATATATATATATATATACGCATATATATACACACACATACACATATTTATATTTATGTGTATATATATGTGTTGTGTGTGTATGTCTATATAATAATATATATGATTTTTTTAGGATTTCTCAAAATTAAACCTTGGAGAGCCAATCTTATAAATTGTCCTTTGCTCAAAATATATTTAATTATATAATACCATAGTACAGGGCTGTGAAATGATTTTTTAGAAATTAGATGTCATCACCCTAGCTGGTTTGGCCCAATGGATAGAGCATTGGCCTGCAGACTGAAAGGTCCTGGGTTCGATTCCGGTCGAGGGCACATGCCTGTGTTGCGGGCTTGATCCCCAGGAGGGGGTGTGCAGGAGGCAGCTGATCAATGATTCTCATATTGATGTTTCTATCTTTCTCTCTCCCTCTCCCTTCCTCTCTGACATCAATAAAAAATTTAAAAATAGAAATTAGATGTCATTATGAAAGAGGGAACTTTAATCCAGCAAAGCTCTTATCTTCAATCACTGGAGAATATCCTGTACTAATCAAGAAATAATATTTTGGCAAAGATGTAAAGACTGTAGCTCCTGGATTGTGACACATCACTGGGGAATACTTTAGATTAGTGTTTCCCAAATTGTGGGACTCTTATGGGAAGGACATGACATGAAAGAAAGCGGAATCATTAATTGTAAGAAAGTCCCTATTTACTTCATTTGCATTTCATCAGATTCAGACTGTGGTTTTGCTGTTGCTAATCTATAAGGCCTCCCTAAGAATTGCTCATAAGCTTTTTTAAAATAAAAAAGACTGAGTCTTAGATGTGCAAGAATATCTAGCTTCTTTTAAATTAAATTAATTTTATTTTGTTGCAGTTAAAATGTTTTTAAATTGTAGTAAAATGTATATAACTTAAACATTTCCATTTTAACCATTTTTAATTTTACAGTTTAGTAGTATTAAGCACATTCACATTGTTGTGCAGTCATCACCACCATCCATCTACAGCCCCTTTTTTCTTGTTGCTAAACTAAAACTGTGTACCCATTAAACAGTAACTCCCCATTTCTCTCTCACCCTAGCTCCTGGCAGCCACCATTCTACTTTCTGTCTCTGTGAATTTGACTACTCTAAGTACCTCATATAACTATGATCATATAGTACTTGTTTATTTGTGACTGGCTTACTTTACTTAGCATAATTTTGTTCATGGTTCATCCCTATTATAGTGTACTAGAGGCCTGGTGCACAAAATTTGTGCAGAGGGGGTGGCCCCTCAGCCTGGCCTGCACCCTCTTGCAATCCAGGACCCCTTGGGGGATGTCCAACTGCTGGTTTAGGCCCGATCTCGCAGTCGGACATCCCTCTCGCAATCCAGGACTACTGGCTCCTAACTGCTCACCTGCCTGCCTGCCTGATTGCTTGTAACCCCTCTGCATGCCTGCCTCATCACCCCTAACCACTCACCTGCCTGCCTGATCGCCCCTAACCACTCGCCTGCCTGCCTGATCTCCTCTAACCATCTCTGCCTCGGCCCCTGCCACCGCAGCTTTGTGCAGAAGGACGTCCTAAATGACATCCTGAGGGTCATTTGGCTGTCTGGTCTAATTATCATACTACATTTTTATTATTATAGATATGAGAAGATCCTTCCCTTTAAAGCTGAATAGTATTCCATTTTATGTATATAGCATATTTTATTTATGAATTTTTCCATCAATGGACACATGAGGTGCTTCCATCTTTTTGTTATTGTGAATAATGCTGCTGTGAACATGAGTATACAAACATCCATTTGAGCCTCTGCTTTCAGTTCTACTGGGTATACTAGTATATCCATAAGTGGAATTACTGAATCATGTGGTAGTTCTATTTTTAATTTTTTGAGGAGCTGCAATACTGTTTTCCATGGTGGCTGCACCCTTTTACATTCCCACCAGCAATTGCACAAGGGTTCCAATTTCTCCACACCCTGGCCAACACTGTTCTTTCTGTGGGTGTTTTTCAATGATAGGCATCCTAATAGATAGGAAGTGATATCTCCTTGTGGTTGTTAAAGTTATTTTTAAGATTGTCTTCAAGTTAGGGTGATTCTAGTTTTCTGCTTATAAGTGCTATAAAGTTTTCTTTTAAGATCATTTCAAATAAGTAGTGAATCAATTTCAAGAAAAATATTCTGTTAAGAGGAGGATTAGGCCAACATTTTCTATAAAAGTTAGATAGTAAATATTTTAGACTTCATGGTCTCATGACCAACTACTGAGCTCTGCCATTTTAGTGCAAAGGTGACTATGGGTGACATGTAAACGAAGGAGCTTGGCTGTGTCTCAGTAAAACTATATTTATGATCACAGAAATTTGAATTTCATCCAATTTCCACTGTCACAGAAATATTTTCCTTTTTCTTTTTCAACTACATAAAGTGTGAAATCTCCTCCCAGTTCATGGGCAGTGCAGAAACAGGCCCTTTGCCATGTCTGGCCTGTGGGTCACAGTTTGTAAGCCTCTTATGTGGGTGGTTCTCAAGTATGGCAAAAACTATTAGGGTAATCTGAGATTGACTGCAGTTAGGGAAATGGATTGTTAAAGTATTTAAGAGAATACAGTGCACTGAGGCCAGTTTTCTTGCAAAAGTAGGAGTTGCCAATGTAACACATTTTTTTTGGTTTGCCTGGTGAGAGCAGGAAAGAGCTGGATGAGAGGAACAGAAATTCTAGAAAAGTTTAGTTTTTCATGGTTGATTTCTTTTTTATATCTTTTCATTTCATTCAGGTGTTTCCAAAATTTATACAGTGGACTCCAATTTATAATCATAAAAAAGGAAAAATATATTATGAACATGACATTAATAAGCAGGCAGATTTTTACCTTTATATCTATAAAAGCATTAGAATAACTGATCATGTCTTTTACAGAGTTCAGTAGCCAGAGAAGAGAGACACAACTATTCTTCTGGAAACTCAACTTTTCACTCTTTCAGGGGAAAATCATAATTACTTTAAAATTAAAGAGTGAAGAACCTCGCCTCAAGTTAATCTTTCCGAGTATTTGCTCAAAGCTATCTTGAAACTAGCCACGTTCAGTCTGAATTCAGCTGCTGTACCTATCTGGGTGTGTGTGTGTGTCTGTATTTTCCTGAAGGTTCTGCAGAAAGAGCTCTGGTAGGTGTGTCCCTTCCCTGTTCTTCACGCGGAAATGGGAAATGAGGGATGATAAGTGGTTTCCCTTCCTGGAGGAGGCGTTTTTATGTTCTTCTGGCCGTATCAAACCATATTGATTTCCATTCAGGAGAAAGCGAAAAGCACTGGGTCAGAAAAGCAGCCGATACCTGAAAATTTGTTCTCTAAGATATATTATGGGATAAAGCCATCGTTGCCCAACATTTATCTCAGGGGTAGTAGAACATATAGTACAAACAGAATATGTAACCAACAAAATTCATTGGTCAGCAAATAAAAAGGGAAGGTAAGATAACTAGTACGTATCAGCTCTAGAAATAGTTCGAGGAAGATACTTTCTAAGAGTGTTACTATACTGTGAGTAAAGAAGCAGGTGTAATAATTTTCAGCTTGTGAATCCAGAAAAACTCTGGAAATATGATTGCAAAAATGAGAATTATGAAAACATTTTAAAACTGCTTAGCTGCTTCCCTAGAAATGTATAAAGCATTCTTCAGAAAGCAGTCTTTTCATTTTATTTTGTCATGTATATTGAGTAACTACTGTGTGCCCCACACTATGCAAGGTGCTGGGAGTACATCAGTGAGCAAACAAGATGATGCCCTACTCTCACAGAGCTTATATTTGGTAAGGAAGACAATTAACAAGTAGGTGAAAAGGTAAATACCTAAAACAAATTAGGTAATGAGAGTTCTAGAAGAATAATGAGTAAGGGGGAGATAGTCTGGGTCAGGATAAGCAGTTCTCTAGTTTACATTGGTGATGTCTGAGAAGATGACTTTGAACACACACCTGCGTCTGTGCTTTTAGATCAGTGGGGAAAGGGTTATAAGCAGAGGGAAAAGCAACTTCTAAGGACCTGTGGTGGGAACAGATTTTGTGTATTATGGAAACAATAAGAAGACCCATGCATGTGGCTGGAGGAAAGGAGATAATGGTGGGAGGTGAGTTCAGGGATGGAGGTGTAGGGCCTTATAGACTAAGGAAAGAAATTTGGACTGTACCCTCAATATTAGTGGAAGCCATTGGGGCATTTGAGCAATGGAGTGATATGATCTGACATTTTTAAAAAAATTCATTCTGGCTGGATTGATTTGTTGAAACTGGATTATAGAAAGGGCAAGAGAAAATGAGAGGCTGCCAGTTAGGAGGCTACTTCATGGTGCTGGTGAATGATGCTGTAGTAATTGAGGATGTGATGAGTGCTAGGATTCTGCTTGTATTTTGGATGTAGAATCTATGAAAGAAAGTGGGTGCTGATGGTGGACTGGTTAAGAAAAAAAGGAAAAGCACAGATCCAGAGAGAGTCAATACTCTTTTAATGATAGGCCTAAATGAAAACACTAGGTTGTTGATATAGATAGAGAAGTGGTTTGAAGGCAGGGCCCTGATTTAGCCCAGCGTTTTGAGATGGAGAAGATGAAGAGAAGTCATCAGAGAAGAATGAGAAAGAGTAGACAATGAAATAGGAGGAAAACAGGGAGAGTGTGGAATCCTGGAAGATAAATAAAGAAGATAGAGCCAATAGTAAAGATTCATATTGTCCTATGTCAAAACAATAGGCTTTTGTTTCTTTCATCTCTTTAGCATTTTAGCCTGGTCTAGTGTGCTATTTTTATCTAATACTAGAGGCCTGGTGCACGAATTCATGCATGGGTGGGGTCCCTCGGCCAGTGGGGGCCCATCTTGCCTAGTCTTGATTGGGTTGATCAGAGCCCGCCAGGGGGAGGGACCGGGGGAGGTTGGCTGGCAGTGGGAGGTTAGCTGTGGAAGCACACTGACCACCAGGGGGCAGCTCCTGCATCGAGCATTTGTCTCCTGGTGGTCAGTGCATGTCATAGAGACCGGTCGACCTGTTGTAACAGTCACTTAGGCATTTATATGTATAGATAGATGTTTGTGTAAAAGTATCAACCATAACATGTCTCAGTGTCTGTACCTAAGTTAATGGTATAAGAGTCTGTTAATAAAAACATATACTTGCCATATTACTTTGTACAAGTAGGTTCTCAGTAAATATTTACTGAATAAAAATCTTTAAGCTTCTGCAGTACATTGTCAGTGCTCTGTTTCACAGGCTGACCAGCATGAGACAGGGTATGCTTTTCCCTTCTCCCCAGCTTTCTGTAGTTAAGAAACCAGCTTCCTATTTCCTTTATAGTATATCTTTTGCTCTCCTGTCTTTTGCTATATCTTATATCAGGTGTAGGCATTTTTTTCGTCTTGGGTGGTCAGCATTCTTTCCATGGTGGAAGTGTAGGCATATTCAAGTTTCTTTCCAACTCTAGTTGAATGTAAATGTCTGCCTCTGTTATGTTTTGTTACAAAATATATTATGTTATAAAATAACTTTTGTTATAACTTATTCAAAGGAAGGAAAATTACCTCTTTTTTGTTGTTCCAATTTTATATGTATTTACCGCTTCCCCTTTTTTGCTGTTGCTCTTCAGTGTAAACATTGGATGTTGTAGAGTAAGTTGTTTTCATACAAATACTCTGTAGTATAAAAGAGAAAGGGAGTGAAGGTTTGTAGAATACCTTTAATGTCTAGCCACTGTGTATGTTATTTTATACACTGTTTTATTTAATCCTCATACTTCTATGGGGTAGGGACTATTTGCACTATTTTACAGGCTGAGGATTGGAAAGATGTGATTAGGATATACTGGGGAGAGCAGAACTCCTGATCTATTCACTGAATCATTCTGCTTCCCAAAATAGTGGGAAAAAGGCTGTGAAATTTGACATATTGCAGGGTTTTTGAAAAAGTATCTGTGGTACATCAAATACTGCATTGGGTGATGGGAAAACAAAGTCAGACACACTCTGGTCCCTGTCCTGGAAGAACTCACTCTTACGTGAGAGCTAGGAATATAAGCAAATGGCTGTATCAGTGGATATCATCTTTTATTCTTCACTGCACCCCTTTATATTTTTTAAAAAATTATTCAGGTACCCCCCAAATCTTTTGTTTAAATGGGTTATATCTACTGATATTTATCTATTAAAAATGAAAATTGAGAAATTAAAAATGTTGAATTCATTTAAAATAACAAAATAAAACCATTTTCTATGTTAACATACTTTTTTAAATGGACAATAATGTTTCTAAAACAAAAAAAAAAATTGAATGAGAAAAGAGAGGCATTGCTAATCTAAATTAAACCAGGCTTAATCTCTATTGGATGTTCTCTTTCCAATACAAGCTCAAGATGAACCCAGCCTGTTTTCCTACCTGCATTTGGAAGCTCTGTTTTGGAAAACCCTGAGAGAAGCCCTTCCTCCGCCTTCCCACAGATACGTTCTGAGTGTCAGTCATGAACGCTTTTCCCATTCATATCTGAAAGGCTAGCATAAGTCTAATGAAAATATATCTGGAAAGATACTTTTTTGAGAGAAAGAGAAACATTGATTCATTGTTCCACTTATTTATGCATTCCTTGGTTAATTCGTATATGTGCTCTGACTGGGGATCAAACCCACAACTTTGGGACAATGTTCTACCCAACTGAGCTATCCATCCAGGGTGGAAAAATGACCTTCATTTACATTTCTTACAGTTTGATAATATTTAAAGAAAATTCCTCACGATTATAATGAATTACATTAGCTGAGTGCTACATTTTTGCCGTATATATTTTTAGTAATCGAAATCTTCAAATCTTGGCATTTGTTTCTGTGGAATTACTATTGAGAGTTCTCTTTCAGGTTTTTGTTTTCTTCCAGCGTTCCTGTCCACCCCCATCTTTCTCATGCCCTTTATTCCCTTTCTTTTATCCTCTATCTATATTCATCTAATTTACTGCCCTATCCGTATTTCAAGGCAGTGACTATTTGTAAGTGGTCCTTTTAAGAAATGAAGAACAGAAAGGTATGGTTCTTAGGGAGATGTCCTTGTGCAAATGTACACAGAATCCTGCCTTTGAGCAAAGCCTGGTGCAGACAAAGAATTTGAAGACCATTGGCACATTGATGCTTTAAGGTGAAGATACCTTTTGTTTCAAAGTGTGCTTTGGTCTTGCTACTGCCAGCAGAACAGAAGCTATTCTGAGCATTTGGTCGATGATAGGTAATCCAGTTCAATATTCCTGATAAGGAAAAGGCATTATTGCATCTTTAAATATCACGTTATTTATTGAGTTTCTTATTTTTTGTATTTACCTCACTTGCAGGGCACATAACTATTCTTTCCCCCCCTCACTTCCCTTTAAACTCTTCAACCCTATTCTTGGGCTCAGCTCACAGAGTATAATCCTCTTCTTCATCTGTGTGGACAGTGTTTATTCTGTTCAACAAGGTGGGTGGATTGAGAGACAAGCTCTTAGCATCAGTATTTTCTCTTGGAGAAGACATGATTCTTGAATTTAGTTAGTCCTCAGTATGGTTCACAGGCTATTTATTTTTCAAGGAATCAGGAAAGTGATCTTTTCGGAGATTTCTTATTGAGGTCTTGGCTGCTGAGCTAAATTACATGGAGGATGGTGTAGTGGGGAGAGAGTAGCTGCTCAGGTTCAGTTCTGGCTCCCTGGATCTCTCTGACCCCTGAATCCTGGACTCCCCATCCTCAGTCTGAAAGAGTGAAAGCGCGTGTCTGTATGTGTTTGTCATCATCACTTAAAAATTTTGGACTCTGGGTTAATTTTCTATGAAAGAGCTTATTGTACTGACACAGTGAGGTCTCTCCCTTTCTTTCATCTATAACTTGCACGTTCTCTGTACACATTAGTTATTTCTTTCGGTATTTTATTGTTGAATTGATAATATTTCCCTCACTTTTTCATGATAGTTTTTCCCTTTCCTAGTTTAACCTCTCCTTTTTTGCCTTCTTTCTCTTCTCTGATTTCTGCTTCTTTGCTTTGTTGCCATATCCTCTTTATTTTTCTATATCAATTATCCCCTCATTCCTTTCTCCCTCTTTCTGCTTAGAATCTGCCTCCTTTTTCCTATATTTCCCCAGATTTTACTCACATTCTTACCTATAGGTTATAGATTATAGGGTTATTAGAACTGAAATAGAGAATTGAATAGTTATTTTCTAAGTAGATGGGCATTAGAGCCAGCCAATCCTTGTGATTATGATTTTAAAACAACAACTTCTATCAGCCCTAGCCAGTTTTCTCAGTGGTTAGAGCATTGGCCCACAGACCAAAGGTTTGCAGGTGTTTTTTTAAAAAATACATTTTTGTTGTTTTTTATTGATTTTTTACAGAGAGGAAGAGAGGGATAGAGAGTTAGAAACATCAATGAGAGGGAAACATCAATCAGCTGCCTCCTGCACACGCCCCACTGGGGATGTGCCTGCAACCAAGGTACATGCCTCTGACTGGAATCGAACCCGGGATCCTTCAGTCCTCAGGCTGACACTACATCCACTGAGCCAAACCAATCAGGGCAGGTTTGCGGGTTTGAATCCCAGTCAAGGGCATATACCTCGGTTCAAGGTTTGATCCCCTGCCCAGGTTAGGGCGTGTGCAGAGGGCAACCAATCCATGTGTCTCTCTCACCTCTCTCTCTCTCTTTCTTTCTCCCTCTCTCTTGTCCCTTCCTCCCTTCCTCCCTTCCACTCTCTCTAACAATCAATGGAAAATATATTCTTGGGTGAGTTTGATTCCTGGTCAGAGCACATGCCTGGGTTGCAGGCTCCATCCCCAGTGGGCAGCGTGCAGGAGGCAGCTGACCAATGATTCTTTTTCATCATTGATGTTTCTATTTCTCTCTCCCTCTCCCTTCCTCTTTGAAATCGATAAAAATATGTTTTAAAAAATATCCTCAGGTAAGGATTTAAAAAAACAAACAACTTTTATCAGATACTTGCTTAACAATGTGATTTACATGAATTGTGTAGGCTTTTGTCTCACTATGCGTTTAAATATATTTATGAAATGCATAATGTGAACTATAACGTGTTTTGGAGGTAAGGCTCATGATTGGCTGCATCTCCACGCTACTATGATGTACTTGGGGATTCGCTGTGTAATAAGCTTCTTGCTGTGTTTGTGTGCAGCCGTCTGTGAAAATGGATGTCAGAATGGTGGGCGTTGTATTGGACCCAACCGCTGTGCTTGTGTTTATGGGTTCACTGGTCCGCAGTGCGAAAGAGGTAAGTAAAGAGAAATGCGAACTTCACTTTGGAGAAGTCTATTTTATTGTAAAAATGTATAGTTTTTTGTTATCCTGTCCGAAGTTCTCAAATGAAGCAATGTTTTCCTTTTTTAGTTATGTCTGTAACTTGAATGGTGAGCTTTAGAAATATAGCTAATAGCAGCAGAAGTGTATCAGTTTTTTTCCACCAGAGTGGCCTCACTTCAAGAGGCCGAATCTGGGCCTATGTCTATTGAATAAGTGACTGATGGCACATTCTAATAATGTGCTTTTAATTAAGATTGGGAGTCATTGTTGGAAGTTCTGCCTCTATTAAAAGGAATAATATCAGGACATTCTTGAATGCAAAACCAACAAAAGTGATATAAATTTTCCTAACCAATAAGGAAATACAGTATATTACATTGCTTAACAAAAAGCCCAGAGCTGGTGGGCCTCAGGTGGGATGTGATTAAAGCTTTCACTCTGTTCCTCTATTTCTTTTGGCCCTGTCCTCATTTGGGTGTCAGTTTTCCCCCACCATGAAGCTCTTTGTGGTTGTAAGATAATGCCAGCAGCAACTGAGGCAAGTTGCTCCCCTGTTCACATCTAGAGAGATAAAATTTCTCCTCTAACCATGGGCCAATAATAATTCCATATTCTGACTGGCTTAAGCTTTAGTTTTTGAACCAGTCCATGGCAAGGTGGATGGTATTAATACTATGTTTGATGTAGACTTATCAGGACCTGTCGTTGGAGGAGAAAATAATGTGAGCTTCCTTAAAGTCGCAGAGAGGAGAGAGTTTGGTATTTGAACTCAGTAGAGGTTCTGTTGGACAGGAGGAAAGTGGTAGAGGAGTGAATCCTGGGTAGGCATCCAGCATTGTCTACTTTATCCTTGTAAATGGTCATTCAAGCCAACATGAAACCAATTTTCCGTAATTTGGATTAACAGTTAAACTCGTGACCTACTGTAGACTTCTGAAAAATCCCTGTGTTGATATGCTAAGTGAACTATTAATAATGTCCTGGTAGCAATTGGGTGCCAATGGTATATCAAAAAAGTTAAACTTCATAGCGATAAATAACTATTTAGCACTTGAACCGTAAGAGTAAAAGTAAGATTAAACTAAAAGCAATATTACATAATCATTCATAATTATACACATCCTCAATTTATTTTTCCAGGGCTTGTCACAGCATCTAAAATTGTATAGCACTTTCTTTGTTGCAAAGCTTTAGAGTAAATGAAGCTGTGTCATTGAAATATAACAGAGAAGTAGTGGTGATGGTTTATATAAGGCATTGAATTGCAAAGAAACTTTATATTTTAACAATTAAACTCATTACTCTGACAAAATTTCATCTTGGTATTCAGGTTAAATCTTGAGAAGAAACTGAGAAGTTAGAACTGTATGGTGAAGTTAGAAAAGTAAGATGTATGCAGCCTTTTTATGTATATATATATATACATATATCTCAAGATATTTATATTACTGCTAAGGTAACAGATTTCTTGAAATCGAAGTACATTACGCAGATGACAGAGTTTACAGTTACACTTTGGATGCATTTAAATGTCTTTACCAGATGCTTTTATTTGGGGAAGAAAAATTAATTATGAAATGTTAGCATAAAAAGATAAGTTGTTAAGAATGGGATAACACAAATTTCCTAGATGATATTGTTTATTTAAAGATCATAGAATGGTAAACAGTTAAATTTAAAATTTCAAACATAATTATAATTGGTGGAGATAATGTTCATTTTTCTGGAAGTCATGTAAGCCTTGCAGCTCTGTCATTTTGAAGCAGATTTCAAGTTCAATTGGCAAAAGCATTGGGTACTTTCAACTCAGAGGCTTCCAGGCATTACATCATTGTTCTTCAACAGTTATTCATTCACTAGATTTGTTAGTTCTTACTAAATTTATGGGAGCGCAATAAAGACCTACATATATTTTACATGTACAGTAGCATGTTTTCAGAAGAAATTACAAAATTAATTAGTTAACAAATTGGCCTGAAGGATATTTTTTAAAACATGGGCTTCTTTCTTAAACATATTTTAAATTACTACCCTTAACATGGAAGTTCTAAAGCTCCATTTCTTCCAAAGAAGGAGTTAGTAATTTCCACTCTTAGATTGCAATCATGAACTTTAACACCTTTAAGAGATATTCGCAATTGTATTTTGTAAATGTATAATAGCTAAACCTGCTAAAAGTGGAGTCAGAACTTTTCTCAAGAAACACTGTTTGCATAGATACAAAAGGAATAACTTATTTATGTTGAGTGTAGTGACTAGATTTGCGTGCCCTGTTAACCTTTAAAGTTCACATTGTGTTTTTCAATTAACAGAATTTCAACATATATGTTATTTGTTCTTTTAAAAAAAGACTTCTGTAAATTTAGGGATATTTTTCCTCTTAATGTAGAACACAAAATTTTCCTTTAAATTGGCCTCTGGGGGTCAGTTGTGTGATAAACATGGCTGCTTTTCCAGCTATCTGGGCTTCTGGCAGACTGGTTTCCAGACTGGAGCCTGAGACTGATGGTAACTAATGGCTGGCATGATTATGGTATTTAACTTGAATCTTGGTGCTGGGTAAGCTGAACTTCTTTAGAGTTCTCTTCTCTTGCTGATATGCACAATGACCTTTTATACTTAACATTGAAAAAAAAAGTTCTCATGACCACATGCTGATTATAAAATGCAGACACATCAGCTGTATCCAAGGTACATGAAAGTTCTCAGTTCTCTTTGTTTCTCTTTCCAAACAGATGCCATTTGAAAAACAATAAGTATTGCACTTAAAATACACCCAAGAATACATAGAAATTGTATCAGCATTATATACCAAGATATTGTGTCATCCTGCCTCCCCCTCCAACACTTAAAAATGTACCTTATTATTTATCAGTAGAAATTTGGAGAGGGTGGTCAGACAAAAAAATGAATTTACCTGAGAGATTTCTGAACAAATATAATGATTACTTGATCATAAATGTGGCCTACCCAAAGTCCCTATTTCAGTTTCTTTGACTTAAGTTGTTTTTGAAATCTTATTTTTTAATTGAACTTTCTTTGTACCTTATATAAGGACTAGAGGCCTACTGCTTGAAAGTCGTGCTAGAATAGGCCCTTCACAGCCATGACAGCTGCCTAGATCCCTCCCTAGGTGGCTGCCTCGATCCCGTGGCTGCAGCCCAGGTGTGTCCGGAAGGTTGTCTGGAAGGACGTCTGGTCGAATTAGCATATTATGCTTTTATTATTATAGATTAGTTCTTAGAAATATATTCTAGACCAGTGGTCGGCAAACTCATTAGTCAACAGAGTCAAATATCAACAGTACAACAATTGAAATTTCTTTTGAGAGCCAAATTTTTTAAACTTAAACTATGTAGGTAGGTACATTGTTATTAACTTAATTAGGGTACTCCTAAGCTGGCCTTTGCTAAAAACATCCTCAATCTGATTGAGGTACGTTCGCTGATTGAAGTCAACCCTTCCAACTCTCCCATCCACACTCATCTTGTATACTTGTTTCGTCTATCTCCTTTCCGAAAACCGACTTCTGCGCATGGGCCACGAAGTTTCAATCGCACTATATGTGCGCGCCCGCACGTGGTATTTTGTGGAAGAGCCACACTCAAGGGGCCAAAGAGCCGCATGTGGCTCACGAGCTGCCATTTGCCGACCACTGTTGTAGACCCTTTTAAATTATATAAATATTCTTACTACAAATTGTTTTTGTCATTTAATCATGACTTTCTTTAAAAACTGTGTAAATTAGTTAAAATTTCAAATGCCCTTTTGCTTAGTGAAAATTCTTTTGAAGTGTTCATTTTTCAGTACATGGTGCCTTAAAAAGGATTGGAAATTTACTTTCTAATCTATTGAAATTTTTAAGAATAATTCATTTTTAAAAATCTGGGGGAAAAGTGAGATCAAGTTGCAAATGTTTAAGTTTATAAAATCTAAACTTTCAAACCTTTATGTAAAATGAAAAATTGAAGGATTTGCTGCAGGATTACTTTCATAAAATCATCCAGCTACAAAATCTAATGCATTAACTCAATGACGAAAGCATGGCAGAAGGAGTCACTCAGCCTCTGCTTGAATGCCTCCAGTCATAGGCCTTCACTCACCCCATCATGAGACAGTGTTTCATTGTCAGTCTTGATTGTTTAAACTCTGCATTACCCCACACCTGCCTAAGCTGCAAATTTAACAGAGGAGCAGCACCTCCCTTATTGTCTGAGTGGGAACTTAATGATGGTGATGCCTCTAAAAGGAGTTAACCTCCGTTCTAGGAGTCAACCACAATCTACCACTTGGGTTTGCATTATGGGAGCTGAAGTCTAATTATAAGCTCTTGAATTCTTCTATACATTTTTGTTTGTTCAGATACATTTCAGGAGGTAAAGTAACTATGACAGCTATTAAACCTACTCAGACCTTATGCAGATTCTTCATGAACAAGAGTGGAGACAGGCAAATCAGGGTTTTCCTGAATTATGAACACAGGACCCAAGTTCATTCAGAAATAATTGGTATACTAATTAACCAACATTAATTCCATGGTCTTGCAATTTACTATAAAGTATGCCAGGTGGATTTGTTTGTGAACATTCAAGTAACATAGCAAATTAATAGTGTGACCAGGAACCAGGGAAGCATGGTGAGAGAACATGCTGGTATTATGCAGACTTCTATACACAGTAGATTTCATGCTTTTAAGAAATGTATAAGCAGTACTTTTCAGAAGACATTCCTTTCGTTATAATATACTTACCTAAAGTAACACATTTTTATTATAAGATAATTGAAAATAACAGATAAAACCAAAAAATGCAATCATTTATAATTTCTTTTTTCAGAATGAATTACTTTTAACATTTTGGAAAATAGACTTTGAGTACGTTTTCCTACTGCGTATACAGTGTTTACAAAGAATAAGATTTTTCCATTTATATTTGAATCTCCTGTAACATGAAATGTACTTATATCCTGCTTCTCCTTTTGTGCTACAAAATGCGTTATGCTAGGGATTGTAAAAGCTGCACTGAGGGCTAGGCCTCTACATTCTGTGCAACCATATGATATTTGTAAGGTTAGTTTTTCAACCTTACAGATGAGGAAACTTCCCAGGTCAAAGTTATAGTAGGATCGGGAGTATAAAGACAGGAGGAGGTTATCAAACAATCTGATCAAACACCTTAAACTCAATTGCTGTGATAGAGCTGCCTGCCATAATTACATTTCCTATTAGTTGACATTTAGGGTCATTTCCAGGTTTTCTTTTCATTTTGTCGGTTTGTTTGTAGTTTAGCAATCCTGTGATAAAAATTTATGCAGATAAATCTATATCCTTGATTTTATTCTTAACATATATATTAGAAATTTAACTGCTGAGTTGTTGAGTTTGTGAAAATTTAAAACTTTTGTTATGTTCACTTCCCTCTAAAAAGCTCCTTATTAATTATTCCTTCAGTATTGTGTTTAGAAAGTCTTTTCTTATTCACAGGTCTTATAAAAATCTATAGTTGTTTTCCAAGTGCTTTTGGGATTTGGGATTTTACTTCTTTTTGACTTTCTAATGACAAGTTAGAGTATACAAGAGAGTAACAAATTTGTTTATAAACATTTTTAAAATATCAATTGAATGTTTAATAAATATTAGGCTAAGTACTTGAAACTCAAGTTACAAAGACAAATAATTTGTGTTCTCTGTTAATGAGAAGCAAATAATCTCTCTAAAGAACAGAACTAGTCATGCACTTAAAATCTTAAAATCTAATAGGACACAGGAAATGCTATAATAGAAGTAGGAACAAAGTTGTGTGAAAGCTCAAAAATGCTTCCTGATTAAGACAAAATGTTTCCTGATTAAGACTTTTCCGGAAGAAAAGTCTTCCTGAAGTTAGCCTCAATGAAAAAAACAAAAAAAACACCACACCTCATTCTAATGGGAAAAACAATTTTGGACTAATTCCTGTATTGATATTTTAAGCTGTATCATGATTGAGTCTTAACATTATTTAAACTCCATAATTAATTACTAGTTACCACAGTCACTGAGTTGATATTTGTTTTATGGAAATAAGATGTCACTTTTTTTTTGCACTTTGAAATTTTAATGAGGATGAAATTACAAGGAATAGCAAGAGAGAATGTTACCAACAGCAGATGTCAAACTCACATGCGCGTGTACACACACACACACACACACACACACACACACACACACAATATTCCATACTCATGAAGCTGTTAAGAACATTTTATAACCTTGCACTCGCTAAACTAAACTTAGCCTTAAATGGGCATCAGAGAAATACCAAAAGATCTGTGAGAACTTAACTTTTGGCGCTAGCTCAGATGACTTCCTTATCTTGAATGCCATTAAGAACACAAGGGAAGGAAAATGGGAGAGAAAAAGCAGACGGTGGGAGCTGGAAGGAAGGGATGGGAAGGAGAAAATGAAGGATGATAGAAGAGGGAGATGTAATGCTAAGCCTAGGTGCAGAGATGCTTGTTTGTGTAAAGGGAGGGTCTAAGTTTGGGAGAAAATCAATTTATTCATTGATCTAATTTGGGAGAGGTGAGAGTTTTTATTTCTCATTCTTCAATTTAAGCAGTAAGACTGAATGTGTTTGCAGCCTGTTGAGTACTGATGCTTAATTTATAAAACTCCTTTGAATTAAGCAGTATTTTCATTTATTACAGCTCTATGTGCTTTTATTTATATATTCTTTTGTTTATTTTTGGTTTGTCTACCTAGAGGCAGGGGAATCTATAATACAAAATAAAAAATATTCAAATATTTTATATTTGTGTAACTCCATAAATATTTTCCTGTTTTCCAATTTCATCATCAGGTTGGAAGACATTAAAGGATATGGATACTGGACAAAACTACCACACACACAAATTAAATGTAATGAAATGTTATATAGGATTTAGCCAAAAGTAATTAATAATAAAATGTGCATGTGTGTGGGGATGGGATTTATGTAATATACACTGTATATTTCAAAAATTCCAAACACTATAAATTGCTAAATGACATTTTTTCCCAAGGATTTCAGATAAAGAGTTGTGTAGTTACCTCATAGATTTATTGGGAAGATTAAAAGCGATAATGTGTTAAGCTTTGCGCGCATAATAGGCAGAGTGCTTGGCACATGGTAGGCATCCACTAAGTGATTTGTTGTGTTTTAGGAATATAGGGTGTAACCAGAACCTTAGAAATGTGATTGCCTTCTCTGATCCTGTGTCTGCTATGTCAATCTTGAATTATTTTTGTGATCCTTAAATGATATAGTGTAATACTTGGCACTCAGTAAATGATAATCATTGATGCTCATCTCTTTTAACTGGACTCTTCCGTTATCAAAAAGATAGATGTGTGGTGGTTGGCTATCCCAAATGGAGTATTAAAAAATGGAATTTTGAGTGGGGAATAAAAGGATTTTTTCAAGTATTTAAAAATAGAGTTCAGCCCTAGCTGATTTGGCTCAGTGGATAGAGCTTTGGCCGGCAGAATGGAGGGTCCCAGGTTCAATTCCAGTCAAGGGCACATGCCTGGATTGCGAGCTCCATCCCCAGTGAGGGGTGTGCAGGAGGCAGCCGATAAGTGATTCTCTCTCATCATTGATGTTTCTCTCTCTCTCTCTCTCTCTCTCTCACTCTCTCTCCCTCCCTCCCTCCCTCCCTTTCCCTTTCTCTCTGAAATCAATAAAAATATATATATTTTTAAAAAGAATAAAAAACAACAAAAAGAGTTCAGTCCTGTTTTTATTGAGAGTGGAAGTACTCAGAATCCAATATAATAAAAAAGGCTAATATACTAAGTGTCCAGTCTTCCGGTTGTCTGTTCAACCAATCAGAGCATAATATGCTAATGATATGCTAAGGCTACTCAACTGCTTGCTATGATGTGCATTGACCACCAGGAGGCAGATGCTCTGACTGGTAGGTTAGTTTGCTGTGGGGTGTAGCTGATTGGGACTGAACGAGACAGGCCGGACATGCCCTGGAGCCCTCCCGGGGTCCCTCACCGGCTGGCTAACCTCCCTCGTCCCTCCCTGGCCCTGATCATGCACTGGTGGGGGCCCTCCGCCTGGCCTGCACCCTCTCGCAATCCGGGACCCCTCAGGGGATGTCAGAGAGCCAGTTTCGACCTGATCCCAGAGGCCAGGTTGAGGGACCCAACTGGTGCACAAATTCGTGCACCGGGCCTCTAGTAAATACCATATTTTAAGAGAGGTCCACATTCCTGGTATGAGAATTAAAGGAGAAATAAAGTGTCTAGCCAGTGTCTGGCACAGAGTAAGTGCTCAATAAATGATAAGCTATAATTTATGAATATAATGTCAAGATGTGATATGCTCTCTGAGACAAAATTGTCTTATTGGATGAGGAGGACTGTCCCAGGATTACTGGTGCTGTCTCAGGTCAGGGTGTATCAGTTGTGAATGATACAAGTTTCATTGTTTAGTTTTATGGGGTTTTTGTGATAGAACAGATCAATTGAATAATATCATATATCATTATCACGATCTTACGTATTATGCAGTTGAACTTTCCAATCCTACTTATTTTGTTTAGACATGTTTCTACTGTCAATACCCGTGTTGCTGTCAGTAGTTACTGTTTAACTGGTCTCTTTGGTCTCAGTCTCCCCCTGTGCACAAAGTCTTGTTCTAAGCATTTCACAATGTAATGACTATATGTATAGGGTTTATTTCTCCCGAGGTACTTGTAATCAGTAGACTTGCATATTGCTAAATCTGATAGAAGTAGATCATGGGGGTCTTTGAACAGTCCAGAGATCAGTTCCTCTGTGAAGCTTTCCTTGACAGCACCCCCCCACACACACACACACCTTACCTTATTTCTCAGACAAAAAAATTAGGCATGCTTTCCTTTTATCATACCTCCCATATGTTCCACTCCATCACTGTGTTGTGACTGTTTATTTACTTGGCTATGAGCCAGTGAAGAGCAGAGATTTTTTTAAAGAAATCTTTATTGTTCAAAGTATTACATATGTCCCCTTTAATTCCCCATTGACCTCTTCTAGCCTGCCCCTGCCCCCCACCCCAGGCCTTCATCACTCTATTGTCTATTTCCATAGGTTAGACTTATGTATATGCATATAAGTTCTTTGGTTGATCTCCTTCCATCCTCCCACCCTCCCCCACCTTCTCTCTGAGGTCTGACAGTCTGTTTCATGCTTCTGTGTCTCTGGATCTGTTTGTTCATTAGATTCCACATATGAGTGAGGTCATTATATTTGTCTTGCTCTGACTGGCTTATTTCACTAAGCATAATACTCTTCAGGTCCCTCCATGCTGTTGCAAATGGTAAGAGTTTTTCTTTTTTATAGCTGTGTGTTCCCTCTACTTCACACAATGCAATATATTGAAAAATATCATATATGTGATTACATAGAATATGGTTCAAAGTAGAAGAAATAGGGTGAAACAAGTGCCTGAAAATAACTGAAAAACAATAAAATATATGTAACAATGATTTTCAAGATATTGGGCGTCAGGTTACAAAAGATAGTGACTCCTGAGAGAAGGGCTCTGTTAGATTCCATTAGCTTGCTGCTCAGTAGTTTTACCAGGCTTGGTAAAGGCATAGAAAACCCAAGCATAGCCTGTCATACTCCTTACATTGAGGAGATGGAGTTGAGATGCTGAGGAGACCGAGATGGCTAGAGTTCTTAGGGCAGAATATGGGAGAGGAGAAAGCTGAATAAAGAAAACTATAGAGTTATGCAGAGGGTCTGTTTTAAATTTTCAGCAGCACACTGATCAGCACATGAATGTGAAGAATCTACCTGAGGCTGAAGAAGGAATCCCCCAAAAGAACTAGAAGGAACAATGCTCAGAGAACATACAGCTCAGAATTACTGCTTTTTACTCAAATCAGAACAGAACCACATAATCTGTGGGGCAGTGGTTAGAGTACTAAGATAGGTCCTGCCTCAGTAATGGGAATAATAGTCATAGATTAAATGCTACTCTGGCCCTGGCAAATAAATTCTGAAAGCAAAATCCAGAAGGCTCATTTATTTATGAACAAAGTTCAACAATAGTTATAAAAAACAAAAAAGCTAAGCACTATATAATGTAAAACTCACAATATATTATATCTAATAAGATATTATTGATAAAAATTTCGTACATGGGGGTTTATTTTTATTGTATAATAATGTAAAACATCAATTAGAAGGTGTAAGAACAAAATTCTACAGTGGGAGAGTATGATCATAACAAGAAGACTTACCAATCAATCAAA
The DNA here is from genome assembly GCF_000327345.1 of Myotis davidii. Taxonomy (NCBI): domain Eukaryota; kingdom Metazoa; phylum Chordata; class Mammalia; order Chiroptera; family Vespertilionidae; genus Myotis; species Myotis davidii. The sequence goes on from NW_006291231.1 coordinate 704,911, forward strand.
ATACCCAGAACCTATACCAGTAATGGCGAACCTTTTGAGCTTGGCGTGTCAGCATTTTGAAAAACCCTAACTTAACTCTGGTGCCGTGTCACACATAGAAATTTTTTGATATTTGCAACCATACTAAAACAAAGACTTATATTTTTGATATTTATTTTATATATTTAAATGCCATTTAACAAAGAAAAATCAATCAAATGAGTTCGCGTGTCACTTCTGACACGCGTGTCATAGGTTCGCCATCACTGACCTATACAGATGTTGGAATTATCAGACTAGAAGGCTAAAATAGTTCTTTTAAGTATATTCTACTTGTCTATAAAGCTAGAGAAAGATTCAAATGTTAAACAGATATGGAATCCAAATAGAAATTTTAAAGGTGAAAACTACAAAATCAGATGTGAAAATATTCTTAATGGGTTTAATAACAGGTTAGACATTGTAGATGAAGAGATTAGTGAACCAGAAAATATAGCAATAGAAATTATTCAAAATAAAATGCAAAGAATAAAAGGCTTAAAAATATAGGAGAGTATCACTGAACTTTGTGGCAACTTTTAGAGTTATCAAAAGAGTGATGGTACAAAAATATATTTGAAGAAATGGTCACAAAATGTTCAAATTTGATGAATGCTGTGAATGGACAGAACCAAGAAGCTTAATAAACCCCCTTAGCCCTAAAAAAAGAAACAACCCAAAATGTCTGTCAACAGGTGAATGGATAAACAAATTGTGGTATATTTATATAATGGAATACTTCTTATTCATAACTAGAGGCCCAGTGCACGAATTCGTGCATGGGTGGGGTCCCTCTGGGTGGCCTGCAGGGATTAGGCCGAAACCCACAGTCTAAGGCCACCTGCAGCTCCCACCTGCCACTCCTGCTCATTCCGGCCCCACTGTGCCTGCCATGGGCTCGCATCCAATCAGTCCTGATTGGGAGAGGCTTGTACTGCCACAGCAGCACTCGCCAGCCATGAGCTCTGTGTTAGGTGCCCTCCCAAGGGGAGTGGCCTGCGGGATCGAGCTAAAACTGGCTCTCCAACATCCCCTAAGGGATCCCAGATTGTGAGAGGGCACAGCCAGGCTGAAGGACCCCACTGGTGCACAATGGGGCCAGGGAGGGACCATGGGAGGGCTCCAGGCCATGTCCGGCCTGTCTCGCTCAGTCCCAATCGGCGGACCCCAACAGCAAGCTAACCTACCGGTCGGAACATCTGCCCCCTGGTGGTCAGTGCACGTCATAGTGACTGGTCGACCAGTTGACTGTCTGGCCCCTGTTGGTCAGTGCATGTTATAGCAAGAAGTTGAGCAGCCTTAACATATCATTAGTATATTACACTTTGATTGATTGTTCAGTTGTTTTGCCGTTCGGTCTATTTGCATATTACCATTTTATTATATAGAATAAGTAAAAGAATTGTTGATACATGCAGTATTGATGAACCTCGAAATATTTATCCTGAGTGAAAGAAGGCACACAAAAAGGTATATGTGGTATGATTTCATATCAATATAGTTATAGATAATTCAAACTAATCTATAGTTACAACTAGCAGATCATTGGTTGCCTAGGGATGGAGAGGTGTGAATGGGCAGGATAGAGAAATTACAGAGGAACAAGAGAAAACTTAGGGGTGATGGATATATGTTCATTATGTAGGTTTTATTAATGATTTTATGGGCGTATAATATATGTAAAAGCATTGTACACTTTATGTGTAGTTTATTGTATCAGTTATACCTCAGTAAAATTGTTTTAAAGAATGGGAAAACGAAAGTAATTTTTTATCCTTTTTTCCCATATAAATTGGTTTAGGTTTTGAAACTAATGCCTCTGGCCATATATGTTTTTTTATCTGCTTGTAGAAAAACAACTCAAGTTAAAATCTGTTTTTTTGCACCTTCTAATTGATGCTGTTTATTACTATATAATAAAAATAAACCCCGTGTATAACTCCTTGAAAGAAGTTATTTGTGTGGATGAAGTGGAGGACAAATCTTAAGGGGAATTGAAACTGTCTCTCTGAAAAAGTACATTAATGCCATAAAAATATAATCCAATCAGTTTCCTAGGGAAATGCAATAATCCTTTATGCTTTCTTGATCCTCTGCAAGAGTTAAACTTGTACTCAGTCACAGTTAAAGAAACACATTGAGGGACACATCCTGAATTATTGTGTCCACTCTTTTGGGGAATATTAATGTGGGACCTTGAAAAAGCAATATCACTAATTATTGTGTGCATAATGAGTGTGGATTTCTCAAGGAGTGGATAGCCAAGGAGCCAGGACGTATCACTAGATAAATAGTCGGGGTACATTCTTACTAGTTTCAGTTATATCAAACATATTCTCTCAAGAAGTTAAAAACTAAATTTATGCTGAACATATAGGGAAGAGATATTTTCTGTCTGCCTATTTTCTCTTTATTGGGAGCTTTTACCTTCCAAAAAATTTTAAATATTATTTTAGACTCATTTTAAATATTATGCAAATTTTCTTCTAATTTTTTTTACTGGTTTTGTTTAAGATTGTAAAAGCTGGTCAATATATGTACTTAGGTCACCATTTCTTGATAGATAACATTATACAATTTCTGTTATCTCCCCACCCTGAGGGGAGTAAGTACTACATGCTTTATTATTGCTTCCTCTCCCTGCCCCCCAACACATCTGTTGGTTGATTGGATTTGTCATCAATTTATTTTTCTAGGAAGTATTCAATGAGTGCTTCCTCATTATAGAGAATGTTGGCCTGTTGCCTTAAACTTGAACTCCAACTTGGATGGGAAAAAGTCTGAGGGTTTATACCTTTCCTCTGAAATTTTTAAAGATATCATCCATTTGTTTTCTGTCATTGACTGTATGAAAAATCTGAATCTAACCCCAGTTTTTCCAGCTTTCTACGTTCACTTGCTGTCTCTTTTCTGATGCTTGAACAATTTTACTCATAGTTATTTGTTCTACAGAAGTTTTAGTGAAAATGGTGTGGTCATTTAATCTGAAATGACAGTTTCTTCTTTAATATTCAGGGAATTTCTTTTATGTCTTTGAAAGGTTTTTATGCTTCATTAGTTAGGTTCTCTAATTCAAGTATATTGACCTTTTTTTTTGTTAGACTTGTGATCATAATGTTGTTTGCTCTTTAATTGCTTTGACCTGAGTCAGAAATTGTTGTGTTTTTTTTAGCTTCATCTGCTCTGTTTTGCCTTTTCCAATTAATGTAATGGTTTTGTAATTCTGTGAGGTGTTTTTATTTTGTCTTCAGTTTGTTTCTTTGGCTTAGAAGTTTCCTTTCTATTTGCTTCGTTTGTTTATCAACTAGGCTTTGTCGAAATATTATACTAAGTGAAATAAGCCAAACTGAGAAAGACAAATATCACATGATCTCACTTATTTGTCGAAACGAATGAACAAAAAGAATTGACCAACAAAATAAGACCCTAAGTAGGGAGGCATGGAACAGACTGACATACCTCATGTGGGGTTGGGGGAACAAGAAGCGATAAACCAAAGAACTAATATACTTATATGCATAGCCCATGGACATGGCAGTAGGGTGGTGAAGACCTAGGGGGTTGGAAGGGGCAGAAAGGAGGGGAGAAAAGGGGGAGAAAATGCGAGATATCTGTAATACTACCAACAATAAAAATTTTTTTTAAAAGAGCCTTTTTATTCTGAATTCATTTTCTTATGTAGGTCTTTACAGTTACCTCTGTAATACAGATAATTCGTGTAATTATCTTATTTCCTTGATGATGCTTTTTTCCTATAATGCAACAGTCTTGTTTTCTTAATTTGCTTTGTACCTTAAGAAACAAAATGAATTACAATATGTTACACAGTTCCTGACCCCTTTCTTTTGTCTTCTGCTTGCTTAAAATGGGCAGCTCTGTCCAGAACTATTCACATTAATTTGATGTAAGTGAATTTTACACTTTTTTCTTTTAAATTTGCTTGAGTTGTCTTCCTGTCTGTTTAGTTGCTATTTGAAAACCAGGGTGCTTCATGTTCTGAGCCCAAACGAGGAGCGGAAGACCTCAGGTGGGATTTGGACAGCTTTAATTAAAAGATGTGAGCTCCACACTTTCTCAGGTTGTTCTTTGCATGACTTGTGCGAGGACCACGTCATCTGGTCATGGAAACATGATCTGTTTTCAAAAAGGATGATCCAAATGGGAAATGGAGGACCCCCCTGTTTCAGCTGTAGTCCCTGGTGCACCTTTGCTTTTGGAAAATCACGCTTGCATTGGCTTCTCCCAGGTGTCCCATACTCATTGTGATGGTAAGGGGCTTCAGCCCAGCTTCCTGCTGGAGGAGAGCCTTTTTTCTTACATCCGTTGTGTCTCCTCTGGTTGGATGCTGGGATAATTGACCCTGGGTGGTGAGGAGCATCCTGCCTTCACTGTCTGGTTTCCTCCCATGTAGTAGAGATCACAGTGTCTGGATCTCTTTGTGTTCCTGCTTTCCGATGAGTTGCTATGTTGGTAGGGAGAGACTTTACTCCTCCAGATGTTTTCTGATTTCTCCATAAGCTGAACTCACCCCCAGTTCTCCAGGGAGAATTAGTGAGATTTCTCGGGATTTTGATGAGTTATTCTCATTCCCTGAGTCATGTGGGCAAAGAGGGGTTATGACTCTCTTCTGTTTTATTCCTAGGTTGCCGTTTTCAAGTACTATGCAGGAGTTTGTGCCATTTTCTTCTTTAGGTGCTATAGGTAGATGGTTTTGTAGCTTTTGCCTTTAGTTTTTGTCATATTAGCTTCAGGGAAGGGAGATTCTCTGATATAGTTTCAGTCTCCAGAGGTTTTCAGGAAGTTGATATTATCTGGAATATATCTCAAGTCACACAGAAAGCCACGTATAAGGATTTATGATAGACGATGATATAATTTATGACGTTGTGGTTATCATTTTCAAAAAATATTGTGGTGGTTTATTAAGTGCATGTCATTGAACCAAGCAACACTAGTTCTGTGGGTGCTTCATCTTCTGTGGATTAAAAATTATGTTTCCCATGACTATACTTAATATCACGGTTTAATGCATGCAAAGTTCTTCCACATGAGCAAAGCTGAATGTTTGTAAACATCTTCATCTGAATTAGAAATAGCATTCAAGGCACATTTCAAATCTTGAGCATGATTGTTTTCATCTTTTAAAATAATTAATTTTGAATGTCATAAAGAGATTTTAGTTAGAATTTAACAAATTAACTGTGTTTTTAAGCAAGACAATTTATAATTAATTTCTTTGAAAAATGAAGACATTGAGCTAGATCAGTGTTTACCCATCTTTCTTGATAAGAATCACCTGCTTTTTCATGAGAAACGTTGCTTCCTATGCCTGTCCTGGGAGAATCAGATTCAGTGCTCTGAATTCAGTGACTTTTAAACATAGTTGTATATTATCATCTCCAGGGAGCTTTAAAATACCGACACCCAGACTTCTTACTGGTGAATTATGTAAGAATCTCTGAAGCAGTGGGACCCAAGCTCCAGTGTCAGCATTTTTAAAAAGTCCCTAAAGTAATTCTGCTGCAGAGTGAAGTTTGTGAAACACTGGTCTGGCATGCAGTCCTTAGAAAATATCCTGGCATATTTTTATGATTAGGTAATCTGAAAAATCATTTATTAAATTATCTCTAATATTTTATCCAGTAATTCAGTTTTTACATTTAGAGCCCCAAATTAAGGCACTCTGGATGAAATTTACTACTGGATTATTTTGAACAGATTTATAATGTCCTAAAATTCTGTTATCAGAATAGGATTTGCCTCCTTATGATGTGGCAAAATTGGATTTGAAAAGAGTCAACTTTATCTTGAGGTTTTACTCCATATCACATATTTTTTTAAATATATTTTATTGATTTTTTACAGAGAGGAAGGGAGAGAGATAGAGAGTTAGAAACATCAATGAGAGAGAGTCATCGATCAGCTGCCTCCTGCACATCTCCTACTGGGGATGTGCCTGCAACCCAGGTACATGCCCTTGACCGGAATCGAACCCGGGACCCTTCAGTCCGCAGGCCGATGCTCTATCCACTGAGCCAAACCGGTTTTGGCTCCATATCACATATTTTTAAGTCTCCGTGACCTCAGTAAGAAATACATACTCCCTGCAGGGGGCACGACTGAGCCAACAATGTTTATAATGGCTTCAAATCTTGGCTTGGTTACTACGTGGTAAGCTAAGTAATAATCCAAATATACTTTAGCAATCATACATAGAAAACTGAAAGCTTTGTCTGTTTTCTTCTAAAAAGGAAAATCCCACTTGTTTGAAGCAGCCTTCTGACATCATCCCTTGCTAGCGTTAAACCCTATAGTTTATTCAATAACATTATTGTAGTGTAAATTATAGCGAGATGAACAAAGGGATATGACATTATGTACTTTTCATATCACTTATACTTTATAATACTTCCTCTTTTAAAAATAATTGCTGGAATTCATAAATATTCATTTCTCACTACACAATTATGCATTTCCTGTTGCTTATGACTATGTAAAACTAAATAAGTATAGTTGATTTCTCTACTTTTGAGTGAGAGCCAAGAGACTTGATCACTTACCTGTCTTTGTTGCAGGAATGATTTGTGAAGGAGGTGGTATCTCAAAAGCTGCTTGATGAACAGACAGTTTGGAGGGCTTTGCGGGGGCTGGGGAATACCACTCAGCATTTTTCAGGCACATGGTACTTCAGAAAAAAACCTAGAGCCGGAACCAGATAAGATCAAAGAGCAGCTGAGCAGATAATGGCAAAGTTGATGAGGGGGGCAGGATGGTTCTTTGGGGAATCTGGTGAAAAGTATTATATTCATTAATTAATCTCAAAACTCTGTGGTGAGATGGTTAAGGGGCTTTTTGCTTCTCTCTTAAGTATGAACACAATTATATTTGGGATTTTGCAAAAGCCATGGCCTGCAGACCTTCAGTGGGGCTATACAGGAACCACTTTGATGTGATCATCATCAGATTGGTGTGCATTTGTGAGGTGACCTTCATAGAGCCCAAAGGAGGTAAATGTGCTCTGTACTCTGCATTTCCATTAACGTATTTAACACACTACACTGACTGACCCTGCTCTGGGCTTCTCATGTTGCCTCTTCGCTTCCCTCTGACTTCAGATAGTAGTAGTACTCTGGACGAAGGCGTCAGGCTTTCCTACTGCTTTTCCTCCTTAACAGGACTCTCTTCAGTCATATCTTCTTCCTTCAGATGCCAGACTTGTGGCCAATTTAGTGCCGTATGAGTGCCGGAAAGAGAGAAAGGGAGAGTGGCCCACGGATAGGGATGGGGGTTCTGAATTGTGAATTGCTTTAAGTATACTCTGACAGGTACAAAGAACTTGCTTGATACCAATGCCTAATAAATGTTTTCTATTATTTAACTACTAGAATTATGAAACAAACTCATTCAGCCATTCAGTTAAAAGTTATTGGAGATGTTACTTATTTTAAATATCACATTACAAAGGTTCTTGAAATATAGCTCTAACCCTGCCACTAGCCCAAAGACATGACCATGAACTAGAAAACATGTCTCTTTCTCTGGTCACTTTACTTACAGAAATTTGGCATAATAACTGTAGAATTATAGATGACTATATTATTAATTATCTTGTACACTATGGCTCTGTATGGTTCAGGCTATCTTTATGCTTATTGGAATGACACTAAAGCAAAACCTTAACTACAGTATTTACTTAATTAGTTCTTGTATGTGCCCTGACTGGGATTGAACCCACACCCCCTGGCATATCAGGACGATGCTCTAACCAATGGAGCTACTTAACTAGTAAGCATAGTACCTGTTGACACAGGGCATTCTAAGAATTTTGGAATGGACTATTGGATCCTCTACTTTAGTTTTCATTCATTTGGGATTAGATTTTTGGTGATTACCAAGCCAGATTTGGAAATTCAGTTCACAATTCATACTGGTTCAAGGAAATTTTCTCCACAAATCTCAGACAATCTGGGATTTCTTGGAGTGCTCATCAACAACACATGCACATGTTTCATATATTAATTTTTCTTAAGTCTCATGTTTGGTATTCTAGGTGTTGACATCAAACTGCCCTAGAAACTGTGCCCATCAGGCTGATAATCAGCACAACTCAAAGCAAGGATCCTCCCCACCTATCACTCTGTCATTGAAGACATTTTGGAAAGGGTATCCTACAATGTCTTAAAATGATTTTTTTAACTTGTTATTTTTCATTCTTTCATGGGATATCTTTTTATTTATTTAATCTTTAATTTCTTTCAACAGTGTTTTATAGTTTCAGAGTGTAAATTTTACACTTCTTTTGTTAAATTTATTTCTAAGTATTTTTATGCTCTTATAAATGGAAATGTTTTCTTAATTTATTTAAATTTTTCCTTGTTAGTGTCTAGAAATACAGTTGATTTTTGTGTATTGATCTTATATCCTACCTCGCAGAACTTTTGAATTAATTCCAATAATTTTTACTAGACAATTTAGGATATCTATATATATGAAAGCCCAGTGACTGTTATGGCAGAATGACTAGAACAACCAGAATGACTGGTTGACAAGTCACTATGATGTGCACTGACCACAGAGAGCAGGCACTCAAGGCAGGAGGAGGGAGAGGGGGTGCAGCGAGGCCTGGAGGTGCACGCTATGGCCCAGGGATCCTAGGAACTGCAAGCCCAGAGCTTGCTTTCCAATGGAAAAAAATAAATAAATTGGATAAAAAGGCAGCCGGGTGCCATCACCCTGGGAAGAGCAGCTCCAGGAGGGAAAGGTCTCCTCAGGCCCTACCTGGCCTGGCTGGCATGCCGCGGGCATGCAGGAAGCGCACGCAGCCCCTCCGACTCCAAAGCTCGTTGTGCCAACAGCTGCTCCCCGTCCCCCTCCATGGTGGACACATCTCTGCCAGGCCACTACACGTCAGCTCCAGTTTCAAGCTTCCTGCTCACTCCTTTGTATGCTACATGCACTCAGAGATTGGCTTCGGCCTCCCCATCCAATAGTGCCACAGCACAGCCAGAGAGTGGCAGGACACAGCCACCAGGACTGGCTGGGCATTGATTTGGCTGCGTGACTGATGTCCATGTGCAGTAATACTGCGTGTTTACATTTGTAGGAAAGCAGGGCAGCCAGCTCCTGCTTCCCGCGTCACCTTCTAGGCTAAGAAAGGCCCACTGATCTCCATGTTTCTCCTCTCATATGGATTTAAAACCTTTTGAGGATGAATGATCCCAGCGGTGGCCCCAACCCAGGCTTGGTGTCACTGTCAAGACATTCCCAGTCATTACAGCCTGTTCCTCAGTCCACAGTTCCCTGCTCCACCCACTGCCACTCCTCACCTGTCACCCCCTGAGGACCACCTTATGTTAACCTATTTGAAATGTGACCAAGATTTCAAAGGCCCCCCTGTCCTTTTTTTTCCAATAGCTTCTTTACCCTAGCTTTCTTCCTCTAAAACCCTTGCATTTTAAAAATATATATTTGATTGATTTCAGAGAGAGAAATAGAGATAGAACCATCAATGATGATAGAGAATCATTGATCGGCTGCCTCCTGCATGTTTCAAACTGGAAGAATTGAAACTTCCTGTGACCCCCCCCGCCCCCCGGTTGGCAAATCTCTGGCGGTCCCTCACCCATCTCTCCCCCGGCCGGCAGGCCCTGTCCCTCCTCCCAGCCCGCAGGCCCCGGTGGCAGCACAGCAGCAAGGGAAGGAGGAGTGGGGGAGGTGGGAAACCATGGGGTGGCGGGGTGCCGAGGGTTGCATTGGCCTCTGGCATCCTTGCCTTCTTTGCCTGGCGACTGTCACCTCCTCTCCCGACCCCACCAGGGCCTTTGGGCCCCAATCCGCCTGGGTCTGATCGGCCCTGATTGCCTGCCGGGCCTAGGGACCCCACCTGTGTATGAATTTTGCGCACCGGGCCTCACATACACACACATACATATATGTCATGTAATCTACAAATAGAGATAGTTTTACTTTTTTCTTAACCATATGCATGCCTTTTATTTCCTTTTCTTGCTTAATTGCCCCGAGTAGGAACCTCACTACAATGATGAACAGAAATTGTAAGAACAGACATCCTCATCTTATTTCTGATCTTAAGGGGAAAGCAGCTAGTCTTTCACCATCCTATATATTATTGATATAATAAAAGCCTAATATGCTAAGTGTCCGATCATCCAGTCAGCTGTTCAACCAATCAAAACGTAATATGCTAATGATATGCTAAGATCGCTCAACTGCTCGCTATGACATGCACTGACCACCAGGGGGCAGACGCTCCTACTAGTAGGTTAGCTTGCTGCTGGGGTCTGGCCGATTGGGACTGAGTGAGATGGGCTAGATGAGCCCTCCCATGGTCCCTCCCCAGCTGGCCAACCTCCCACGTCCCTCCCTGGCCCTGATCGTGCACTGGTGGGGTCCCTCGGCCTGGCCTACACCGTCACGCAATCTGGGATCCCTTGGGGAATGTTGGAGAGCTGGTTCTTGGCCCAATAGCAGAATGACCGGTCGCTATGATGCGCACTGACCACTAGTGGGCAGACGCTCAATGCAAGAGCTGCTCCCTGGTGGTCAGTGTGCTCCCACAGTGGGAGGGATGCTCTGACAGAAGCTGGGCTCATGGCGGTGAGTGCAGTGGTGGTGGCAGGAGCCTCTCCCGCATCTGCAGCAGTGCTAAGGAGCGGGCCTAAGCCAGTCTGGGAGCCAACAGTAAGACATCCCCTGAGGGTTCCCAGACTAGAAGAGGGTGCAGGCCAGGCAGACGGATCCCCCCTCCACACACTGAGTGCACGAATTTCATGCACTGGGCCTCTAGTTAAGTATAATGTAGGTGTGGGGTTTTTAATAGATGGCCTTTATCTACAAAAGTTTACCTTTTATTACAAAAGGTTGAGGAAGTTTCATTTCCTTCCATTCCTAGTTTTTATGGTTGTTGTTTTTTTTTATCATGAAAGGGTGTTGGGTTTTTTCAAATGCGTTTTGTTTCAAATGATTGTGTTATTTTTGTCCTTTATTGTTATGGTGCATTACAGTGATTGGTTTTATATGATAAAATGACCTTGCATTCCTTGTATAAACTTATTTAGTCATGGTGTACAATCCTTTTTATATGTTGCTGGTATGTTTATTCATTTATCTAGAATATTTTTTGTGTCTATATTTATAGGAAATATTGCTCTTTTGTTTTCTTTTCTTGTGATGTCTTTGTCTGGTTTGGGTATCAGAGTTATAGTGGCCTTATCTAATAAGCTAAGAAATGTTCCTTTCTCATAATTTTTGGTAGAGTTTGTAAAAAAATGGTATTAGTTCCTTGTTAAATGTTTGATAGAATTTACCAGTGAAGCTAAGGGACTTGGACTTTTCTTTGTGTGTAGTGTTTAATGCTTAAGTCAACCTTTTATAGGTCCATTCAGATTTTGTAATTATTTTAGAGTCCCTTTTGGTAGTTTGTGTCTTTCCAAAAATTTTTTTGTTTCATATATTTAATTTGTTGACTATCAAATTTGTAGTTTGTGCTCATCATATTACTTTCTAATCATTTTTCTTTCTGTAATGTCAGTAGTAATGCCTCCTCTTTTCTTTCTGACATTAATACTTTGAGTCTTCTGTCTTCTTTCTTGGTCAGTCTAGCTAAAGATTTGTCCATTTTATTGCAAAGAACCAACTTTTGGTTTCATTGATTTTTCTGTATTATTTTTCTCTTTTCTATTTCATTAATTTCTGCTGTATGTATTATGATGTCTTTCCTTCTGCTTGTTTTAAGTTTAATTTGTTCTTTTACTTCTGTTTCTGGCTTCATTTTTTTTTTCTGACAAGTAGTCAGCAGTTAAATGTATTAGAGTTTCCTTATATGTGGGAAATTGCTTTTCTTTTGCTGATTTCAAGATTTTTTCTTTAAGATTTTAACTATGATATGTGTGAGTATGGATTGCTTTGTATTTATGAGTAGGCCTTTCTTGAGCTTCTTGTAGGTGTAGGTTAATAACATTCTTCTTCAAGTTTGAGAAGTTTCCTTCCATTAAATTCTTTGAATATTTTTCCTGTTCTTTTCTCTCCTCTTCTGCTAATACTTCCATTATGCATATTTTGGTGTGTTTAATACTGTGACATGTTTCTCTGAATCTTTGTTCTCTTTTCTTCATTCTTTTTCTCTCCTCTGTTCTTCAAATTGCATCATCTATACTGATCTATCACCAGGTTTGCTGATTCTTCCTTTTGCCAGTTCAAATCTATTTTGATCCCTTCTAATTAATTTTTTATTTTAATTATTATACTTTCTGACTTTAGAATTTCCATTTGGTTCTTTGTTATAATTTCTATCTTATTATTAATAGTTTTCCCTAGGTGGGTAATTGTCATCATACCTTGCTTTACAACATGGTTTCCTTTAGGACTTTAAAAATTTATATTGGTTGCCTTGAAGTCTGTCATCTGTTAAGCCTGACATCTGGGTCCTCTCACAGGCTATTTCTGTTGTTTGCTTTTCCCTCCTACATATAATTGATCTACTGTCTTATTTCTTCAGATTTCTCATACTTTTTGTTGAAATCTGTACATTTAAAGTAACATACTATAGCAACTTTTAAAAAAATGTTTATTAATTTGTAAGAAGAGGAAAGGAGAGGGATAGAGAGATAGATACATTGATGAGAAACATCACCTTTTTGGTGCTTACTGCAAGCCCTCTACGGAGCATCAAGCCCACAACCTGGGCATGTGCCCTGACTAGGAATAAAACCAGTGATGTCTTGGTTCAAGAGTTGAAGCTCAATCACTGAGCCACACTGTCTGGACTACAGCAACTCTTTATTGTTTTAACTTTTAAAAAAATCTTTATTATTGAGATTATTATAGATGTCCCTTGTTTTTCCCTCCTTGGCTACCCTCCACCCTGTTCCAGCCCCACCACAGGCCTTCTCCACCGTATTGTCTGTGTCATAGGTAATGCATACATGTATATAAGATCTTTTTTAAATCTCGTCACACCCCCTTCCCTCTGAGAATTGTCCGTCTGTTCCATTTCCATACCTCTGAATTTATTTTATTCACCACTTTATTTTGTTCATTAGATTTTCTTATTCATTTGATTTTTAGATTCAGTTGTTTGGAGATATGTATTTGTTGCTGTTTTGTTATTCATATTTTTTTCTCTTTCTTTTTCTTCTTCTTCCTCTTCTTAAAGAATACCCTTCAGCATTTCATATAATATTGGTTTTGTGGTGATGAACTCCTTTAGCTTTTTCTGGTCTGTGAAGTTCTTTATCTGACCTTCAATTTCTAAATGACAGCTTTGCTGGGTAGAGTAAACTTGTTTGTAGGTTCTTGCTATTCATCACTTTGAATATTTCTTGCCACTCCCTTCTGACCTGCATGGTTTCTGTTGAGAAATCAGCTGACACTAGTATGGGTACTCCCCTGTAGGTACCTGTTTTTCTCTTGCTGCTTTTAAGATTCTCTCTTTGTCTTTCGCCCTTGGCATTTTAATTATGATGTGTCTTGGTGTGGTTCTCTTTGGATTCCTTTTGTTTGGGGTTCTCTGTGCTTCCTGGACTTGTAAGTCTATTTCTTTCATCAGGTAGGGGAAGGTTTCTGTCATTATTTCTTCAAATAGGTTTTCAATATCTTGCTTTTGACATTCTCACTAAGATCCTTGAAAGTCTCACTAAGTCCCTTGGAAGTTTCTAAAAGATTCTTGAATAACCATATAACCATGGTTTTGAATTTTATATTCAGTAGTTTGCTTTCTTCCATTTCTGTCATTTGTGACATGTTTCTTTGTCTCCAAATTTTGGCTGCTTCCCTGTGTTTGTTTCTATATATTGGTTAGAGCTGCTAAGTTCCCTTGAGTTGAGAGAGTGGCCTTGTGTAGTAGGTGTCCTGTGGGACCTAGTGACACACCCTCCCCAATCACCTAAGGTGGACACTTTAGGTGCATCCCTTTGTGGGCTGTGTGTACAGTCTTATTATAGTGGAGCCTTTTGCTGTTGGTGTCCCTGGGAGGAATTGACCTCTAGGCCAATTGCCTGTGGGGACCAATTGCGACTATAGTGGGAGAGCTGCTATGCAGGAGACATGCTTATGGAGCAGGATTTGCTTCAGTGGGGCTTTGGTGCTCACTGAATCTGCTCCTTGAGTATGTGGCTTATGGATGTGTAGAGTTATAATCTGATATGGTCTCACACTGACCACTGGGTACACTGGCTCTTGAGTCTCCAGAGAGGAGTAAAGTCAGTCACTGCCTGGGTCCACCCAGCAGGAGCTACAGAGAGATCTGCAGGTTCCTCCTCTTTGTATGGGGTTTAGAAGTACCCAGACAAGGCCCAGCTGTGAAGCAAGGCAGGCTCATGCTGGTGTCGGGTCTTGAGCCTTTTATTGATAGATTTGGGGCTCCCTAACCCAACTTCAGCTTGTTTGACAGATTTTAGCCTGAGCAAGGACAGGCCATTCATATGCAAAAGTCACTGCACACAGCTTGGGTGGGGTTGTAAATTGGATGAGGTAGGGTCTCAGGGAATCACCAGGGCAGAGCAAACATAATGGCTGCCAGTCAGCCCTGTGACCAGGAAGGTCCCAGTATAGGAACAATGATCCCTGTGAGCACCTCTGTCTGAAAAAAAGCAGCCCCCGAGGTCTTTCCCTGATGCTAGATAGTCTAGTTTCTTCTCGTATGTGCCTGGGACCCCCAGAGCCTTGCCCTGGTGCTGGAGCTCTATACTTGTAAGTTCAATTCACGGTACTGGCCTTTGAAGAGGAGCAGCTGGGTCTCCAGCAGCCTCTGTGTCACTGAGACCCAATCCACACTGGTTTTTACAGCCCATAGTTCTTATTGCTCATTGGGACTTCTTTTCCCAACTCTGGGACCCTGGGCTGGGAGTCTGGTGTGGGACTGGGACCCCTTCCTCCTCTGGGAAGCCTCTGAAGAGACACTCTCCCTCCCAGTTAAAAAAGCAGCACACATAGGTGTTGGACCAGCCCCTTCTATGCCTCCGCACCTCCTACCAGTTTCATTGTGCTTTTTTCTTTACTTCTCTAGTTGTAGGACTTCCATTCAGCTAGCTTTCTGGCTTTTCTGGATGATGGTTGTTCTGTATTTTAGTTGTAATTTTGATGTAGTTGTGGGAGGCGGCAAGTGCAGGCGTTTACCTATGCCACCATCTTGGTTCTCTCTACAGCAACACTTGATAGGGATTTTCCCTCTCAGGGGTTTGATGCCATCTGTTGTTTACTTGTTCGCATAATGACTTGGTTGAACTCATTTATGCCCCTGCAGTGTGAAGCCTCTAATGTTACTCCTTAGAGCCCCCTGCCTTAGACACATCCACAGTCACCTGAAATGGCAGTGGTTTTAGCAGGGCTCCCTTTGCCCTCTTTTCCTGATCTCTGTATTAAGCTGTCTGCTTTTGTTATTATCACATCCAACTGTTAGGCTTCTCTAATGGTCTGCTTATTGTTTATTTTTTCACAATGCCCTGAGTCATAGATTGTTCTACAATCTGATCCAATTGAATGCAGGCCTCTTTCCAGGAGTAGTTTTTCTGACCAGTCTCAGTCTTTGAGATTCGTTCTGACCCCAGGAAGACTCTTTAGTTGTGTCTTACTCTGGTTCTCTCTGATAATCTGGCCTATACTTTAGCTTTTTGGCCTCATAGAAGTATCAGCCTTGCTTACCATTGAAATCTCTTGTTTTCAAACAAAGTCAGTACCTTTGGTGAGGGTTTCACAACCCTCTTTCTTTTGACCTGCCTTTCCCTCTGGACAAAATCACTGAGCTGCTGCTCTGGATTAGAGGCAGGGATAGTGGTCTGTCTAAAAGGGACATCCAGTTTTATGCGTAGGATGCTGTGTGGGTTGGGTAACATTTGGTGTTTGGGCTCGCCTCTCCTGGCATGGAACTTCTGTCCTATTAGCATGCCAGGGTGAAGGCAGTGAGTATTCTTAGTCTCCTGCACCTGGGCTGAAGCCTCCATCCTACAAGTGGTGGGGCCGGGTGAAGAAAGAGGTCCCCAACCTCTTGCCACACTCACTTGGAATTTAGCCTCTATAACACAAAGCTGAGGGGAGAACACTGGCAGCTACTCCTTCTGGGGAGATACCATAGCTGTTGACCTAGAACTGAGGGGGACAGGAAGCCAGCCCCATTTTATTGGTTATACCTGCCTGGATTGGAGCTTCTATCATAATGAATTTAGCGGTGGTGGAGGAGGGGTTGTGGGGGGAAAGTTGTGGCTCAAGTGACACAGAATGTTGTTCTTCTTACCTAGATTTAATAGATTTTCTTGAATATGTGTGTCTTTGTTTGCTTTATGCCCACAGGACAATATTCAGAGACCTGAAATGGTTGTTTTAAAAAATATTTTTAACATTTATAGTTATTTCTCTGGGGACCAAGTTAATGGAGCTTCTCATCTGCATTTTCTTCCTATGTATTCTCTCTGTGTACCAAATTTTATCCTTTTAATATTTTATGCTCTAATTCTTCAACTTTCTTCCTCTCTGACCATTTTTATTTTCTATTTTTACAGAACAATTTTTAGTTTTTAATAAACTTTTAAACAAGAAAGCTCCCATTTCAAAATGAAAACAAAATCCCAGACCATATAGATGCTTATGGTGATTACATTTATCTAAACAACATATATACATGTTCAGTTTTAAGATGTTAACTGAATTTCTATGATGAATATGCTTTTTTAAATACCAAGAACATTATAGAGTTGATGCTGTCTTAAGGACAATCTAGAGGTCACTAAGTTTTTCTTAAGCTTCTCTGACCATTTTAAAAAAATAGTATCACTTTGTCAGATAGAGAATGGCAAAAAAAGTATTTTTAAAAATTGTCATTAGTACAAATTGGCACTTCTAAAAATAGTCACAGGGATGTAGAGTGCAATGTAGAGAATACAGTCATTAATAATGTAATAACTATGTATGGTGTCAGAAGGGTACCAGACATCATAAGTTATAGATGTCTAATCTCTATATTGTACACCTGAAACTAATATAATATTGTATAACTATAATTTAAAAATAAAAAAATCTGAAAATAAACCCTCTGTCATTAATTCCCTCAATAGAATTTAATAGTAGGGTAATCTTGGTTCATGTTGAGAAAAAAATGTCCATCATTCAGCGATTGGTTTTTCACCTTTAAAATTGGTGACAGATTTTCTTTATTCATCAAGGTGGGATTTTTCTTGGTTTGTTATTATTGTTGCATTGCTTCCCCTGCTCATGTTTAACATTATTAAAGTACCCTCTTCAGATGTTGGGATGACTTTGGAGACATAACTTTAGTGCTATTAACGAGTAAGAAGATTGTCTATGAAATAAATGGCAGCATTGTGTCAAAGTCATCAGGCTTGTAGCCTGTACCTAGCTCTGGTAGCATTAATGACATAGTATTCCTAACACTCTTCACGTGCTCCAGTTCTTGTGTGGACAAAATGTGATTATTCCCTAAATTCTGTTACCACCTGATCTGGCAGGAAGCATGCCAGCAGGGCTTTTGCCAATAATCTGCTTTTGTTTTCAGTAAATCTCAGGATCTCAAGGTCTGTCACTGCCTAGAAAGAGCATAGTTTACAATGTTCTAAGAACATTTGATTACATTGCAGAAACTTTAAGTGTCTTATCAAGAAAATTCCAATTATACGTTAGAAAGTACAGTAAAGAGCTTGCTGTTCTTTTTAAAGATTATTTGAACTCGTGAAAGATAATTTTTAAGCCTAGCACAGATTGTATGCACCCTTTCTTAATTGTAACCCAAAGAAGGAGGTCTTTTCTCATTTTGACATTTTTCTCCTGTCTTCTTAACTCAAAATATGACTTTATTATCTCTGTTCACCTCATATTATCATTTTCTCTAGACCTAGGGTGTTACGTTCATCATTTAAACACTTGAAGAAATTACATATGGTGAATGGTTTTTGTTTTTACTTTTTCTGAATATTGGGTCAACTAATAATTATATAAATAGATGAAGAAAAATTTAGGGGCACTCTACTTGGAGGGAAAATGCACTCCAAGATTTCTGGGTCATTGATGGATAAGGAATAGATGAATAACTTGTTTACTTTTCGTAGAAGCCATTAGTCAGTAAAGTAAAAAAAATTGCTACTTATTGTTTGTATGCTTATTACTGCTAATGTTAAGTTGTATACCTGGATATAAGTGGATGACATTAGAAATGAAGACTGCCGAAACCGGTTTGGCTCAGTGGATAGAGCGTCGGCCTGCGGACTGAAAGGTCCCAGGTTCAATTCCGGTGAAGGGCATGTACCTGGGTTGCGGGCACATCCCCAGTAGGAGATGTGCAGGAGGCAGCTGATCGATGTTTCTAACTCTCTATCCCTCTCCCCTCCTCTCTGTAAAAAATCAATAAAATATATATAAAAAACTTAGCTTAAAAAAAAAAAAGAAATGAAGAGTGTCTGGGGTACATAAACCTGGTGATGGCACATTCATTACTGTATG
Organism: Myotis davidii; assembly: GCF_000327345.1. Classification (NCBI taxonomy): domain Eukaryota; kingdom Metazoa; phylum Chordata; class Mammalia; order Chiroptera; family Vespertilionidae; genus Myotis; species Myotis davidii. The sequence continues at coordinate 723,394 of NW_006291231.1, forward strand.
TACTCAATGTCTCAGTGTGGGCATTTGCATTGATATTTTCACTTTCGAATACATAAAGTATTTTAATTTATGAAGAAGTAAACTCTTGTTTTTCAGTTTCTATTTAGAAGAATAAGCTGTAAAATTTTAAGAAACGGGTTGGAGATTTTTGTTATTTTTTTATTATAATTAATAGAGGCTAAGTGCTCAAAATTCTTGCACTGGCGAGGGGTCCCTCAGCCCGGCCTGTGCCCTCTCGCAGTCCGGGACCCTCGGGGGATGTCCGCCTCCCAGCTTAGGCCTGCTCCCCACGGGGATTGGGCCTAAGCTGGCAGTCAGATATCCCTCTTGCAATCCGGGATCACTCACTCCTTACCACCTGCCTGCTCACTCCCTGCCGCTCAGCTCGCTGCCCCTTAACGCTGCTGTGGAGGCAGGAGAGGCTCCCGCCACTACTGCTGCACTCGCCAGCCATGGGCCCAGCTTCTGGCTGAGTGGCTGCTCCCCCTATGGGAGTGCACAGACCACCATGGGGCAGATCCTGCGTTGAGCGTCTATCTCTGGTGGTCAGTGCACTTCATAGCGACTGATTGTTCCACCGTAATGGTTGCTTGGGCTTTTATTATATAGATTATTTTGCATTTGCTGCAGTTTCCATGAATAATCCCAACAGTATTGGTTTTGTCTTTAGTAGAAATGTCAGTGGAAGTTCTCATAACTAACACTTATTTCTTTTTCACAAACCTTTCTCACCATCAATATGGCGTATATATATTGAAATTAAGTTGCATGAAATTGGTTATTTTTTTATTTTTTAGTACTTGAATTGGATTTGGCTCTAATCTCAAATTGTCAAAATAATAAAATAATTCTTTAAAAATATGTTTTTATTGATTTCAGAGAGGAAGGGAAAGGGAAGAGAGAGAAAAATCAATGATGAGAGACAATCATTGATTGCCAGCCTCCTACATTCTCCCTACTGGGGATTGAGCCTACAACCTTGGCATGTGCTCTGACGAGGAATGAAATTGTGACCTTTTGGTTCATGGGTAAAACCACACCAGCATGGCTAAAATAACTTTTTGCATGATTTATTTATTTATTTTTATAAAAATTTATATTTCTTATAATGCTTGGAAAATGCTGACTGTTATCAGAAAGTTACTGAATGCATGTCTAAATAATGATACAATAAATAGCTTTTTAAATGAGCACCTGCTCTGTGGTAAGGCTCTTTCTATGAATTATGTCCCTAAGTGTCAAGAAGCTTGTAAATGATGACACTTAAATTGGAACCCAGATCTGCCTGATTCCGGAGTCTACTCTTTCTGTTGTACTGCTATTGTATACTATTTTTTCTCCTGGGAGTACATTACACTAATAACATATACATACATTTTTTTTTACGCTGCTATATTGCTTTGAACATAGCACCTAACCTTGAAGAACCTCTGTTTCTTCATGTGTGAATTGAGTATAATAGTTACACCTATCTCACTTTAAAAAGTAAATGCATTATTGTTAATAAAGCAGTTAGAACAATACCTCATGCTTATAAGTATTTTATAATTATTTGATAATATTTTTATTGTAAATAATCAGAATTATTTCCTTTTAAAAATGAATTTAGCTGTTGTTATTTTCATTAATGATTACATGACATAGATATAAACACATTTATAGAAGGCCAGGGCTTTTATCATTATGGTATAGAGGCATACATTGTCTGATTGCAGTAAACATTTTTTAAGCAGTATTAAAAGGAAAAAAAATATATTTTAAATGCAAGTATATGAAAATAAAAGTATAAAAACATCTAAAAGAGAAAAGAACAAATCCATATTAGAGGAAAATTTAATTAAATAATTTTTATAAGAACAAATACTCCAAGTAAAATTTCATCAGGTGTTTTGTGGGCTATCTTGGTCAAATACTTCTTAGTGAGTAGGAATCCAAGCTAAATTGCCACAGGTGTAATTGCTACTATTGATTTAGCATGATTGCATAGAAATGTTCATTTTTAACATATTTAGTTTAAATTTGCTTTCTAGTACTGGCATTTTGGCTTGTCTGATGGTAGTTTTGAAATGTCATTGAGTGAAGACCACCAGGCATGCTAAACTCTACCACAAAATGTATGATAAATTGCAGCTCACCAACAATCCATGGTTGATATGTAGTCATTGGCAAAGTATGGCAGCTGACAAAGATTGTTAGTGTAGTAACTGTTTTTACCTGAGACCCTGGCAGTTGAACAAGAAGACTTCAGTGGAAGCCAACCTAAAATTCATTTTTGTAATAGATTCTTGGTCTGGGTTTATTGTAGCATGAACTACTAAGGGTTTTAGCCTGGCAGCAAAAGATATGTGGAAAATGAAATAGTCATAAATGTGATTGAAACATTTATTAAATTGCTAGCAGTAAAATAAGGACTCTAGCTTAGTATATGTGTCTTTTATAACTTCAATAAAATGCCATTTTTATAACTTTAGGGCTTTTTATATATTGGATAAATTTAATTACACTTGATGTGAACTGTGACTAACTTTATCTGAAATTATTTTTTTTATAAATGAAGGAATCTGTAATTGATATTCTCTAAATTGAAGCAGTTGGGTTCCAAATGTAAAATAGATAGCTTGTAAGTCATGCCGATATTCAAATTTAGAACTTTTATGTGTTGTGAGAATTTATTGTACCTTTTAACTTTTTTTGTCATTGGAATTTCTTGCCCAAGCATGTTGACTATGTATCAGAATTTGTAAAGAGCATAATATATTATTTTAAATAAAATAAAGTGAAACATTCATTTAACAAGTATTTACTAAGAAGATGTTGTCTGCTGATCACTGTGCTAGGTACTAGGGAAACCACTATAACCAAGACATTTGAAATTCCTTTTGTACAGTCTGGGAAAATTTAAAACATAGAAACCATATCTATATATATAAAAGCCTAAGCAACCGTTACAACCAAACCACCGGAACAACCAGTCAACCAGTCACTATGACACGCACTGACCACAAGGGGGCAGACGCTCAACACAGGAGCAGCCCTCTGGTGGTCAGTGTGCTCCCACAGCCAACCTCCTGTGGTCATATTTAGTTTAAATTTGCTTTCTAGTACTGGCACCCTACATAACCAAGTGTCCAGTGTTGTTGGGGAGCTTTGTTCATATACAGTAGGTCCTCGGGTTATGGTGAAGGTCCATTCCTACGGTGCGACATAACGCAATTTTTGCCATAAGTTGGAACCCACCTACATAAGCACCTATGTCACTTACATGGAGCACATACACAGCAGTAATGAAGTGAAACAGTAAAAAAAATTAAAAGAAAGATAACAATTCCTGACCTTTACTTGTGGCAAATAATAAAAAACATAAAGCACATATGTACATACATCAAAATGATGCAACTTTTTTATAAATAAGTCGGGGATGGTGACGAACCACGAAATGACATACGGCGTACGTTGAGTCCAACCTAATCTGAGGACTGCCTGTATAGTGCTAAATGTTCTGTAGGAAACAAAGAGGTTTCTAAGATAATGAATTAAAACAATTTTAAATGATTGTATAAGAAATTCCACTTTGAGGAGATGCTGTTTAATCTGAGACTTTGTATTAGTTAGGATGTTCTAGGACCTAGAATCTAGGTTATTTAGGTTATGGTTTTATGCAAACAATCATAAAATCTTTGCAATTTGTTTACTTAATAAACAAAGGCTAATTTCTGTTCACCCTACATAACCAAGTGTCCAGTGTTGTTGGGGAGCTTTGTTCATCTCAGGCATGCAGAGCAAAGCAGACTACCTCAGCACAGGCATCCATGGTAACCGAAACAAGGAAGGAGGATCTGGTGACTTGTACACTGGCCCTGAAAGATTTTTGCCTGACAGTGTTATCTATTCTCATATGATTGAGCACACCAAAATAAAATAAAATAAATAAATTTAAAAAATATCACAGGACATGCCTACATCTAGTGACTTGTAGGCCTGAGGATGAGAAGAAACTGGCCATTTAGAGAGTTGAAGGAATAAAGTTCTTGAAAAGGAGACTACATAGGAAAAAACCCTGACATAGGAAAGAGGTGTGTTTTAAAGACCAAATAATAATAATAATAATAATTAGATTATTGTGAAAGATAATTTTTATACAATTAAATATAGGTTAGGAGATCATTATTTTGAATAATTATCTGTCTTCCATTTAAAATATTAATGTAGTGATAGTAACTAATATGCTGAAAATGTTTTTCCTAATTATTTATCATTTACTTTAATTTCTTTTTTGTTAATTCTTACTTGAGGATATTTCCCCCTCATTGATTTTTAGAGAGAGTGGAAGGGAAGGGGAGAGACAGAGAGAGAGAGAAACATCAATGTGAGAGAGACACATCAATTGGTTGCCTCCTACATGTGTCCCAACCAAGTCTGGCGATCAAGCCTGCAACTGAGGTAAATGCCCTTTACTAGAATCGAACCCATGACCCTCCAGTCTGTGGGCCAACACTCTAACCACTGAGCAACCAGCTAGAGCTACTTGACTTTTCATTCATTGTCATTGGCGATTATCTTTAGATTGTGAAAGTTTTCCGTATTATACTCCATTTTTGGTAGATGCGTAGTTGCCTGGAATAAGAAGTCATAATATACTAATTTTTCTCTAGAAGACTTACTTAAAGCCTTCTAAGTTTATAAGAACAACTGTGTTTTGTTTCTTCGGTGATTTGACTTAGCTTTGATAGTCCTTAGAAGAAAAAGTAGTTTAAGGATTAAAATTGAAGAGTAAAAGAATATAGGGCAGATAACATTCTAATCTTAAAACTCTTTTTATACGTGGGCATTAGTGAGATATGTCTGATCTCCTGCAGTTAAATAAACTGAGAAATAGCTCTAAATAAATTTTGTACGTAAATGATAAATCTGATTTAGTCCCCTGATCACTCAGTTGTTTAGAAATGCTCTGTTCTTTAAGTAAGTTATCTTTTTAAGTAAAATACTTCGGATAAATTTTAAAGTCTGGTATATAACAAAGGACATTTCAAAATATCTTCATGTGCATACCAGCAAATGAAAAGAAAACTAACTTAAAAAATTGTTTCTGATCAATTGTTTTTTAAAGAAATAAAACTTTGCAGATAAAATTGAAATCCCCTATGTTTTTTTTCATTCATTCCCTCTCGCCTCTCCTTTCCCAGAGGTAATGTCATGAACTTGTAGTGTATTTAGTCCATGTTTTTATACACTTACTACATCCAGTGTTACCATGATATATCAGTTTTATATATTTTTGAACAGAAAAAATAAACAAGAGAGGAAGATGTCTACTTATGCATAAGTATTACTTTCAACTACTTTTCAACAAATTCATATATATTTGCTTTCTTGTTGGCATGTTTTTATTTTTGAAATGCAATATCTGAATTATTTTTTAAACATCAGGAAAATAACACTATTAGTAGAATGACAGATGGCTAATTTTTCATTGATATTACACTTAAGTCACAGTCATTGTGAAGAAGCTAACATACTTAGAAAAAAATTAAGATATGTCCCACTATAGTAATATGATGCTCAAAATGTTTTATGAACATTATTGTTTTTCAAGAAGCCTGTTTTGCAAAATATTTCCAGTTTTATATTTTAAGTGAACACAAAATACTATCAGTTTCCATGCATTATCCAGCGTGCTGTTTTTATTCAACATTGTTTTTGAGATCTTGTAATGTTAATACTATAGAACTAATTTATTTATTTAACTATTGTGAAGTATTCCACTGCATACATGTAAAGCAGTTTATCCATTTTTTTTACTGATAGACATTTAGATTACTTATCCTTTTCCCAATAAAAGAGTGTTACTGTGAACATCTTTTAAAAATGTTTTCTTGTACACATATGCAAGCATTTCTCTTGACTAAACAAGATTATACATATCCATCTTTCTCTTTTAATGTATTTTATTGATTTTTTACAGAGAGGAAGGGAGAGGGATAGAGAGTTAGAAACATCGATGAGAGAGAAACATTGACCAGCTGCCTCCTGCACACCTCCCACTGTGGATGTGCCCGCAACCAAGGTACATGCCCTTGACCGGAACCAAACCTGGGACCTTTCAGTCCGCAGGCCGACGCTCTATCCACTGAGCCAAACCGGTTTGGCAATATCCATCTTTCTCTTACTAAGTATTGTTAGATTGCTCTCCAAAACAGTTGACTTGACCATTAAAACAGTCTTCTCTTAACCAGGATTGTTTTATCCAGTATTATACAACACTTGGTGTTGCTAGGTTGAGAAGGTAGGCTTCATGGACTGTCATTCATTAGCTCATTGAACTAACTTCTCTGTGTCTTGCTTGCCTCATTTGTAAAATAAGGGTAGTAATAGCCATGCATGATTAAGTTCATGAGGACTACATGACATAAACTATGTAAGATGCTTAGAACAATGCTTGCCATAGTTTTTGGCTTCTCTGATGTGTATCCAATGATACCTTAATGTCTTAATTTTGTTTCTCTGTGGATGAGTTTGTATATCTTTTCATATATGTATCAACTATTTGTATTTTCTTCAGTGAATTGTTTATTAACATTTTTTCTATTTTTCTAAAGGTGTTATCTTCTTGATTTGCATATGTCTGTTATATATTTGAGACATTAATTCTTTGCTTATGGCATTTGTATGTATATAGATGTATGTATGCCATAAACAAAAGATTTATGTATATATAATATACTAGAGGCCTGGTGCACAAATTTTTGCATCGGGGGGAGGAGGGATGCCTCAGACCGGCCTGTGCCCTCTCGCAGTCTGGGACCCCTCGGGAGATAACGACATGAGGCTTAGGCCTACTCCCGGGTGGGCAGAGGGCAGGCCCAATCCCCAGGTGGAGCACCTGGCCGGGGTCAGAGCAGGGGAGATTGGGGAGTTGGGGCATCGCCCCCTGTCATGCACAGAGCAGGGTTGATAGGAAGTTGCGATGCCACCCCCTGTCACGCTCAGGGTAGGGCCGATCGGGGGGTTGGGGCACCGCCCCCGGTCACACTCAAGGCAGGGTCGATGGGGCGCCACCCCCTGTCACGCACAGAGCAGAGCAGATCAGGGGGTTGGGGTGCCGCACCCTGTCACACTCAGGGCAAGGCCAATGGGGAAGTTATGGCTCTACCCCATCACACACAGAGCAGGGCCCGTGGGGCAGGGGGGTTGGGGCGCCGCCCTCTATCACCCACAGAGCAGGGCTGATCAGGGGGTTGGGGCGCCGCCCCTCTCACACTCAGGGCAGGGCCGATGGGGGG
>NW_006291231.1:730695-739146 GCF_000327345.1 Myotis davidii
ATGCTCCAGCTCTTAGGCCTCCGCTGCTGAAAGTAGGTATCTGGTTTGTTTGCTTTCTATAATCGAAACATTGTATCAACTCCAGCTCTGAGATCCCAGCTCGCTGAAAGCAGGTTTCTGGTTTTTTTTTTAGCTTCTATATTTGTTAAAATGTTTCAAACTGCAGGCTCGAGGCGGGCAGCGGCTGGCGGGGAACATTGGAGTCCTCCGTCACTGAAGCAAGCAAGCCTCATGTTCGCTTCAAGCAGCCTGGCTGCCTGCCGTCATCTTGGCTGGCAGTTAATTTGCATATTGCCCTGATTAGCCAATGGGAAGAGTAGCAGAGGTACGGCTAATTACCATGTTTCTCTTTTATTAGATAGGATATTGTATTATAAAACTATATAATGTATATAAATATGTATATTTCTCTGGTTTTGCTATCTACTCTTAGAATGTTGTTTGCCTTTGAAGTTTGGTTTAGTGATTTTTCTTATATAGAACATTTTAATTTTAAATAATTCCCTTTTACTAATATCTTCCCTTGTGATTTCTGTTTAAAAGTAATTTCTAGGTATGTTAAAACACTTCATATTCTTTGCTTAGTGCTTAAGTAGTAATAACTTAAAATAACCTAGGATAACAGAGAGAGAGAGAGAGAGAGAGAGATTGAGAGAATGAATATGAATGAGAATGCATGTACTCAAGTATGGATGATATAACAGAATGAAAAATAAACTAATTCTATAAAAACAAAAAAAAATTGAATTACCTTTTTTTACATTAAATAATTAGTTTTTTTTCCACCCCTATGCTTGCCCATGACATATGCAGTTTAATTTATAGGAGTATGTTAGACAGCCGTGTCACTCACTGGCGTCCATCACAGCAATCAAGTCAGACATGATAGTAGAACTGAAACGTTAAAGAGCCTCTACTGGCAGCAGATTCATCTACTCTATACACGGAATTGTTATTGAAGAGAACTACTATATACTTAAATTTTTTTCCCCCAAATATTATCATTTAAAATGTTTTAAGAACTGATTTACACAAAATATTAAAATTCTTTGTCTTTTCCCCCAGGCAACTCAATTTTTTTCAATGCTTGTAATACTTTTATGGGTTCAAAGTTATTAACATGTTATGTATCTCACAGACCTACCTGTCTTGAGTTGTTCATTACATTTTAACATAGAATTAGTGAAAATTCAGAACTTGGAAATGGGTGGGCTTTAAGCTTCCTGAGTCTGCTGCCCCAAATGTAACAAATTGCTTTGCGACTGTCAGCTTTTTCTAAGATAAGTTAGTCAACCAGTCCTAAGTAATTTTACAAAAGGCTAGATCTTGTTTTCAGCTAGTATGCATTTTCTTCATGACTTGTTGCATGGCACCTTTCATAGAGTGTTTTTTATTTGTGTCAGCCCCAAATCCGTGCCGCCTGTCTCAATTTTGGTTCATATCTTTTAGAAGCCTCATGGCTGGTCTCACATCGTGGCAAGGTAGTATGAATTAGACAAGACCAGGTTTTCATGTATAACAAGTACAAAGAATCTTTGTTTTAATTTATCTTTGTTGTTGAAAGTATTACAGATATCTCCATTTTTCTCCCCATCGATCCCCTCCACCCTGATGCCATCCCTTCCTCAGGCCTTCCCCACACTTGTCTATCCATGCACTATGCATATAAGCCCATTAGTTGATCTCTTCTGGCTACATACACACACACACACACACACACACACACACACACTCACACTTCCCTCTGAAATGTGTCAGTCTGTTGTATGCTTCAGATGTCTCTGGATCTTTTCTCTTTTTCAGTTTATTTTGTTCATTAGATTCCACACATAAGTGAGATCCTATGATACTTGTATTTCTCCAACTGGTTTATTTCACTGAGCATAATACTCTCCAGGTCCCTCCATGCTGTCTAAAAAGGTTAGGATATCCTTATTTTTTTACAGCTGCAGAGTATTCCATTGTGTAAATGTACCACAGTTTTTTAATCCATTCATCTAATGATGGACACTTGGCCTGTTTCTAGAACTTAGCTTTTGTACACAATGCCACTTCTTTGTAAGGCTTAAGTCTTATTTAAACATCTTAATTACTTATACTTGCAAATAACATGAGAATGATTAAAAATTGGGACTCTAACCCTGGTCTGTGTGGCTCAATGGTTGGAGCGTTGTCCCGCAAGCATGAGGGTTCGATTCCTGGTCAAAGGAATGTACCAGGGTTGCAGGTTCAGGGTAATTGGTGGGAGGCAACAAATCAATGTGTCTCTCTCAGATGGATATTTTTTTCTCTCTCTCTTCCCCTTTCTCCCTCCCTCCCTCCCTTCCATTCTCTCTAAAAACCAATGTAAAAAATATCTTCAGGTGAGGATTAATGCCCCCTCCCTGAAAAAAAAATGGGACTCTAATGCAGAATACTAATATATCAGTGTTCTAAAATTGTAATTAAAGCTCAGATACACATGCAAAGAATGATAATAGATGCCTATGAACCTCTCACAATCCAGGACTGATGGTTCCCAACCGCGCCTTATAGGCTGTGGGCACTGCCATCTTTGAGGGCAGGACAGTCAATTAGCATGTTCCCTCCTTATTGTCTGTGGGCGCTGCCATCTTTGTGATGGTGTGAGGGTCAATTAGCATAGTCCTGCTTTATTAGATAGGATTATGTACCAAGCAAAAATAATAAGAAATATGTGAGTATATTTATAGTAGCTCAAAGAATATGTTTTTTTTCTAGTAGAAAATTTCAAGTTTGATTTCCTTTACTAATTAGGAACAGAGAATATAAATAGATAATAGAAAATAATAAGAATCAGGATTCTCTAATTTTTGAAGGCAGTCAGATACACATTCTCAACCTAGTGAACATCTGGTTGGAAATTCGAAAATTTACTTTAGCATCAGGATGTTTTTCTAGATCTGGAAAGTTAACGAAGTTTGGAAACATGTGGACGTTTAACTGAGGTTTCCTTTGATGCTCATCATCAAGCAGGCAGAGCCTCTCCCATGGCTCAGACCCTGAGGATCTCATTGCAGGATCTCATTGCACCCTGTGCAATATTCCTCCCCACCCAGGGCCTACGTAGCGGCACGAGGCTCAGTCCCTCGGCAAGGAGATCAAGGCTGCAGGTAGAAATCGATAATCAGAAAACCAGGAAATGTTGGGGCTAATTGCAGATCAGGGCAGTACTGCTGGAATGAAGGCTAAGCATTGTGAATCAAAAGAGGTGCTCTCCTTTACAGACCACATGGAGGGTAAATGTTCTGCTGTGTATTTGTCCATCGTACTTGCTGGCTACGTAAAAAAGGGAGATTTTTTTTTTTTCACTGAGTAGAAATTATGTGAGTCTGGTATTTCTCCTTTCTAAATAATCTATTTCTGGCTGCAAAGTATTAATTTTCAGGCTGTGAAACCTGGCTTTGATTCCAAGCAGATATTTGGGAAAGAGGGAGCTTGAATAATACAGAAAATAACCCCATAAGGAAGTATAGTACATCTTGGAAGAATCCTGCTCTCCATTTAAGTGGTTTCTTCCAGCTTTCATATCCAAGAAAATTGTATCCATATAGAATTATGAGGAACAAAGCCATAATGAGGTTTGTACAGGCCTTTTTGCCTCCCTCATCCTTCACCTTGCAATGTCAAAATAATGGCCATGATGAAATAAAACATAGGAAAGTGTGTTGTAAACTAGAGAGTGCTCTAAACTGTTTATTGATAGCCATAATAAGAACAGCTACCAGCTATTGAGCATTTTTGAAAAGCCAAGCACTGTGCTAAGTACTTGAAGTTTTAAGTACTCTTGAAGTAAACTTCAAGATGCATGTGTGCATCTCATGGCATGCACACATCCACATCATAAACTGTAAGTAAAGTTCTCTTTATTATAGCAATTTTACAACTAAGGTAACTGAGTTAAAGTAACTTATGCTAGTAGTTTGTGTGGAATAAACAGATATCTCAACTCATTATCGTTATTAGCTTTAAAAGAAATTTGAGAAAGTTAATTGTGTGGACCTTTATCACATCTTTTTTCCTCCTGGGTTAGCTAATTACTGTTTTTATGACATTGCACAAGTTACCTAACTTCACTGTGCCTCAGTTTCCTCATCTCTAAAATGGGCATAATAATAGTATCTATGTCATGGTGTTGTGATGATGAGAAAAGTAAAAACATGTAACATATTTGCAATCCTATATAATAAAAGCCTAATATGCAAATTGTTCGATGTGGAGTTTGGGAGTTCGACCGCTTGCTATGATGTGTGCTGACCACCAGGGGGTGGTGCAGAACATCGCGGGTGTCGGTGATGCGGTGCTGGCAGCAAGCGGCAGTGGAGGCACTGCTGGCCCCAATGGGCCCTGACAAGAACGGGAGGACCGTTCTTGTCATATCCAAGAAAATTCTTGGAGAGCAGGATTCTTCCAAGATGTACTATACTTCCTTATGGGGTTATTTTCTGTATTATTCAAGCTCCCTCTTTCCCAAATATCTGCTTGGAATCAAAGCCAGGTTTCACAGCTCCACCATGGCAGGATGGTGGAGCAGGTGAACGGGTGTCGTCAGGCCAAGGCGGATGCGAACAGGGACCTGATCGCCCTACCAGCCACCCCACAGATGGTGACCAGTGGTGGTGGTGGGGGGCGGGGCCGCCACCTGGTTCCCAGACACTGAGGAAGCCGGGCCCTAATGGATCACCCTGCAGCAGGATGGTGGAGCAGGTGAAGGTGGGGGGATGCCAGACCATGGCAGCGTGCCAGGCGGGGCTACGGGACTGTGAGCCTGGGGGTGCGAGCTGGGGCCTGATCCCCACAGCCACCCCGAGGGACCCCACCTGTGCACAAATTCATGCACCGGGCCTCTAGTAGTGATATATTACTCTATCGCTATTTCTATACATATCACAATTTTCTCTGCCTTGCATTGCTGACAACAGCCTACACAGGAATATGGGACCACAGGCTTTCTATCACCAATTATGGGACATCAGATCTTAAGCTCAAGAAGAATAGATGGGATCCTTGGTATATAGAGAAATAATGCAAAGAAACAGAAAAACCTCTGAACTATGATCACTTATAAATATTTTCAATACTATTAGCTGTTTAGACAATAGTTTAGCACTGCTAAGACAGTTTGAGAGCTACAATCATGTCACAAGTCTAAAGTTTTCTGTGATATTTATGGTAGTAGTGATGTCATCTGGAGGAAAGCCAGTCATACCAAAGATATCATTTTATTAAATCTATTTCAGGCAGCGATGTTTGAGGATATGACAGGGACTCATCTGCTGATAAAGTTAGATAAGTGTTTGCCGAAGTGTGTTTCATCCCACACTAGTCTTGAGGTATACTATTAGATAAAAATATTTTATGGGCAAATAAATGTTGAACACTGCCTTGGCAGTTAATAATTCACATAAGTATATTAAAGGCTTCTGAAAGTTGTGAAGTTTCACACACACACACACACACACACACACACAGAGAGAGAGATTATGTCTTTGTTCAACTCTAATATGTACAAGGTGGGCAAAAGTAGGTTTACAGTTGTAATACAAATAATAAATAATACAAGTTGTTTGTGTACTCACAACTATAAACCTACTTTTGCCCACCCCTGTATTTGACCACATAATTTTTTTTTATATAGTACTCCTAATCTGTGAAATTGGTGTTCCATTGACCACATATTGGGAACTACTGAGTTAGACCATATTTCTGAATCTGAGCTCAGCAGGTGTATTTTGTCCGGAAGGGTGTCCGGTCTAATTAGCCTATTACCCTTTTATTATTATAGATACTGCAGGAGAATGTGTCAGGACACCTAAGCTGTTACATCAAATATATTTTATCTTGATGCCAGTTGCTGAAATTCCTGGGCTTTATTTTCTCATCTTTAATCACATGATCAGATCAGGTCATCTCTTAAGGGTGTTCCATCTAAACGTTGTTATTGAAAATAATTAAAATTTAAGTGATACTTTACAGTTCTCAAAATGCTCTTATATGTCTCATCTAGAATGGCCTGGTTCCTTTTGGGAAGCTGGCAGTAAAACCCAGCACCTACCTAATACTACCAATTGGATTGGAAGTTTACTGAGTTTCGTCTTCTGTAGATACAGTGTCTTCTTGGACACTTGGCCAGCATTGTCTGTAGACCAACCCCAGCCCTGCAAACTCTCAAGTGTTGAAGTGATACTTGTTCATAGTCCATTTACTCAGAGAACAGAAGCTAAGCTGCTGATATGATTTGAAGTGGGTTGGCTGCCATGCCATGGGGCACCTGATGAAAGAATTTCCATAGCTGAGAAGTACTTGTGTACTAAAGAAGTGGAAAGTCTAAATCCAGGCAGACCTTTAGCCATCTGAGACGTGGTGGCTCTCTTTGGAGGCATATCAAAGTGGCCAGTGAAGCATTTAATGAGCTGGGCTTCATTTATTAGTTGAAAGAAGGGGTCACAGCCTTAAAACCGAGGAAGGAATAAATGTATACAGAAAAGAGAATTTAATGCTGAGCAGGAATCACTGATTAAACACAAGATTCCACCTCTCCCCCTTCCTATTCCCCTCCATGATCAATGCTACGTGGTTTTTGGTGTCTGATATATTTGTCATTCAGATTTGGCTCTGTTAAGCACTATCTTTGAGTAATTTGTGACTTTGGGTAATTTTATTTAACCTATCAAGCCTACTAGAATCATCTGTAAAGGAAAGCTATTCATGTCAACCAAATAAGGATATTGTACAGATAACTGTAAATGATGGGTATAATGCCCTGCACAGACTTCATGGTTGGCACTAAAAGGATAGGAATGATTTATAGTTTCAAACATAACCTCTTAAAGAACTGGTGCCTCAGCACCAGATGCTGTCAGCTACTCCAGTGTGCATCCGTGGGACTTTCTGGGATGATGAAAATATTCTCTGTGCTGCCAGTACAGTAGCCACTAACCACACATGGCCCTTAAGCACTTGCCATGTGGCTGGTGTGACTGAGGAACTGAATGCTTGTTTAATTTAATTTAAATTCAGAGTTTAAATTCAGAAAGCCGCAAGTGGCTAATGGATACTGTTTTGGACAGCACAGCTATAGATTATAACAAACCACATTGGTGTGAAATCTTGTAACTGCTAAAATTTCTCTAAAACACTCAGTTTCATGTCAAAGATTCTACAGTTTAAAAAGTTGGTGGCGATCCCTTTAAAAGGAATCAACTAATTTAGCATTAATTTAAAAGAGGGAACAGGGTATTTTTTATGGTGAATTTATTGGCCACATTACTTGAAATCCTTCTATGCAAGATACTGTGGAAAGTTTCAGACTTTCATACTGTGAAGGAGAAAATATTCAGTAGATATCCCCAGGGATCTGTTGAATCTCACTGAAATAATGGTGTGCGTATGAGCAAGTATTTCATCTAAATATTCTCTGAAACAAAAGAATAATGTCACATTTTCTGTCATGGTACAAAATTATAAATCATCTATTAAGTCAAGCTTTTTTATTGTGATGTTCTTATTGTTTTGAAAATAAAATTTGAAAAGACCTCTTTTACAACTTTAAGCTCTTCTTGTAGTTTTTGCTCTTGGTATTTCACTATAGCTTTAGTCTATGAATCTTGTATCTTCTTACTGAGTTGTAATTTTTAACCATATTCTTTTCTGAATCAGTTTTTCCTTTTTGTCCTTGAATTCCACTCTATCTGATATTGATTATTGCTACTGCAGCTTCATCTTATTTATATTTTTCCTGCCGTTTCCTTTTCCTATTTTCACTCTTTTTTGTTATTGTTAATCCTCACTCAAGGATATTTTTTTCCATTGATTTTTAGAGATTGGAAGGGAGGGAGGGGAAGAGAGAGAGAAACATTGAAGTGAGAGAGACACCTCTATTGGTTGCCTCTTGCATGTGCCCCCACTGGAGCCGGGGATCAAACCTCCAACCCAGGACAACTTGACTGGGAATTGAACTCATGACCCTTCGGTACACAGGCCGATGTCCTAACCACTGAGCACACCACCAGGGTTTTCACTCTTATTTTAACATTTCATTTAGATGGTTTTATTATTTTTAATATTTTATACTTTTTACTTTATTTTTATTGTTGACACTATTACCGATGTCCCTATTCCCCCCACCTTTTGCTCTTCTCCATCCAGCCCCTGCCCCCTTCCCTCTGTCCATCACTAATCTGTTGTCTGTGTCTATGAATTATGCATATATGTTCTTTGACTAGTCTCTCCACCTTCTTTCATCCAGTCCTCATCCTGTCTGACAGCTGTCAGTCTGTTCCAAGTCTGATAGTTTTCTTATAGATAGAATAAAGCTGAATTTTATTTTAATCAGATCTACAGATGATTTATTTGAATAAAAGCTAAGCATATTCATATATTGTGATTTCAATGTATTTGGTTTATTTCTACCATTTTACTTTATATATATAT
>NW_006291231.1:739528-758188 GCF_000327345.1 Myotis davidii
CGTCGGGAGGCGTGACTGATGGATGACGGGTAGCAGTTGCCCTGCCAGCCCGGATCTTCCAGCGGGAGGGCCGGTTGGGGGCGTGACAGCTGGCGGATCGCCAGGGTCACGCCCGCCAGCCCTGGGTCAGGTTGCACAGGGGTCGCCCACCATCCCGGTCACAGATAGCAGGCCCGGATGGCGGCAGGGCAGGCAGAATGGCGCTGTCCCATCCTGCCTGCAGTATGCAAATTAGCCGCCATCTTTGTTGGCGGTTAACCGCCATCTTGGCTGGCAGTTAATTTGCATATCCGCCTGATTAGCCAATGGGAAGGGTAGTGGAGTGACACTAATTACCATGTTTCTCTTTTACTATTGAAATTAAATAATACCTATTTCTCTTATCTCAAGAGACATTTTACTTGTTTATATCTCCCAGTCCCAATTTGAGCTCTTAAGGAATAATTAATTTCTAAGATCTCATCATGGCAAATACTTCTGCACCGCCATACCTGACATTATTATTTCAAGCTATTATCATATGGCTCTTTCGTTTCCAGAATTCTTTCTCAAAATTATGAATTAACTAGAGGCCCAGTGCATGAAATTCATGCATGGGTAGAGTATCAGGGCCAATCGGGGCCTTCCTTCCCTTGGCTGCCAGCTGCTGGCCGGGGCCTTCCTTTGTTACGCACTGCCTCCTGGTGGTCAGTGCAGATCATAGCGAGCAATCGAACTCTTGTGCGTCTAACTCCCGAGGGGACAATTTGCATACTAGCCTTTTATTATATAGGACAGTGATGGTGAACATTTTGAGCTTGGCGTGTCAGCATTTTGAAAAACCCTAACTTAACTCTGGTGCTGTGTCACATATAGAAATTTTTTGATATTTGCAACCATAGTAAAACAAAGACTTATATTTTTTATATTTATTTTATATATTTAAATGCCATTTAACAAAGAAAAATCAACCAAAAAAAATGAGTTCGCATGTCACCTCTGACACGCATGTCATAGGTTCGCCATCACCGATATAGGATAACCTGTATATCTTATTTTACTGTATTTTAAAACTCCATACTACAGGTGAGAAAAATAATGTTAAGTTATTTAAACTTTTTTGCAGTGACCCTGTTCTTTCTTTATGGAAATGAAAGTCATTTTTTGTTGTTGTTTTCATTTAGTCATAGGGTTCAGAGGTTCAGAGAGTTCACAAGGCTGTATTTTTGGGGCTATACCTTTTATTCATTATTGCTATCT
Organism: Myotis davidii; assembly: GCF_000327345.1. Classification (NCBI taxonomy): domain Eukaryota; kingdom Metazoa; phylum Chordata; class Mammalia; order Chiroptera; family Vespertilionidae; genus Myotis; species Myotis davidii. Next base: position 740,768 of record NW_006291231.1, read on the forward strand.
AGGACACCATGAGCCATTTAACAAGAAGATGTAGGGCTACTTTTTATTTAAGCATAGATAATTTTTTCCTAGTATTTCTTTATTCTCTGTTTTTAAAGTCTTATTTTGAAATTCATATTATTTATATTCTGGTCTCTAGTTTCTGTCTTCTAAATCTTATCTTATGATATTAATTGCTTAGAAATTTTGCTCTGTGTTATAAGCTGTTTCTTCCCTTGATCTTCTAGACAATTAATTTAGCTTGAAGCAGTGGCCATTCATTTTTCTGTCCTGAATATTGAAAGGGTTTACTTTCCTGAACCAAAGAAAGACTTTAGACTTTGAATTTTTATATGCGCATTTGTGAAGCAAATTCTCTCAGTACCAATACCAGTCAGGCTACATGGGCTTCTCCAGCAATGAGAAGCTTACTGGCTTCTATTTGCAATTAGAAGCTTACTGGCTGTGTAAGATTTGATCATTTTATTTTACTGAGCTGGTGTCATAGTACTTTGACCTTTCTAGTGAGATGTTTCAGGGGGATCTCTTTGTTCTTGAGCCCCTCCTAAGGTTCAAGTGTGAGGAACAGGTATAAGGCTCCAACAAGAGGTTCAGGAATGATTCACTTCCCCAGTGTAGACTACCACCCATGCTGGGCCATTTGTGCCAGCAAGATCTGTTGACCAAACTTCATGCAGCAAGTAACAGAGTCAGGGCTCCCCCTTGAATCTGATGGATTCATTGACATGCTACTTGTGTCCTCTTAGAAGGGCATATGATCTGTGTGTGGTCTTCCTTGCTCTTTAGCATTTTCCTAAAACTCCTAAGTAATTAAAACCCCAGTAATGAGTCACATGACACTTTCTCATTCCTCAGGAAAGCCCCCAACCCCTTTAGTTAGATGTTATACTTGAAGTGGATGTCAGGACAGAATTATAGAAGAAGGGCTTTTGATTTCCTGGGAAGGGTGTGGTTTATTGATTTCATCAACTCAATAATATTCATACAGCTGCTTCTTGCTCAGGAGGAGTTGATTTAGGCAGAAATTTCAATAAGAAGGTGGTATATTGTCTCAGCCACAGTCACTCAGTGGTTGAGCATCGATCTATGAACTAGGAGGTCATAGTTTGATTCCTGTCAGAGCATACGCCAGAATTGGGGGTTTGATCCCCAATTATGCAGGAGGCAGCCAATCAATAATTCTCTCTCATCATTGAAATTTCTAGTTCTCCCTCTCCCTTCCTCTCTGAAAGAAATAAAAATATATTGAAAAAAAGAAAGTAGTATATTGAATCCATATTATTATAGAAAGGCTTTGTCAACTAATACCTAATATAGTATTTTATTCACTGCCACTGCAATCCAGTCTTGTATTTGGATCAAGGGGAATATAAGATCTGTTCAAGCACTGGTTTTCATTGATTCTGTTTCTGAGTTTATTAATAATGAAAAAATGCTTTATGAGAATATGCCAATTTTTCCTGGAATTATTCAGGCCTACTTAACTACATATAGGTTTTTCTTAGATACCATAAAATTTGGTACTTTGTCAATTTGACTTGTGTATGATCCATCTTTTGTTGTGAATCATTTGTGTTTCTGGCCTCCTTATTAACTCACAACAAAATATTTTCATCTCTTTAATTTTCTCCTTCAAAACTGATGATATCCTTCTGCTTGAATAATCTTATTAGTTTTTAATTGTCAGAATTGTTTGTTGCCCTTAAAGTAAGTTAATTGGCTTTGCTCTTGGGAGAGTGCACTTGAAGTTCATAGGCTATGAATTTTGGGACCACATCTTTGATGACCTTCATACTTATGAAACATGACATCAAAGATAGCAATTTTGTTTGCATCATTGCCCAACACCTAATTACCTTCCCTATCTGTTCATTCTTAAAAAGCCCTTTGATGTCTGCAGTAGCCTTGTGCTTTGAAAGACTAGAATATGGTGCAAGGGATCTGTCTTTACTGAGTTCATGCTCCTCTGAAATATTAAAAAATGGTATTATGCTAGAAAGACGATTCAGTGAAACTGTGGTAATTAAAGTAATTACTCATCTATTTGCAGGAGCAAAAGTCTTTAATTTACCAAGGGTCTCAATTTAGAGAGAGAATTTCTCCCTGATATACTAGTTAGCTAGGTGGAGACTCATCTTTGGGAGAAACCAGAAGCAAAGCAAGACCGGACTTGCAAATTTGGAGTTAGGAGATTATACCTGGGGAGTGACAGCAGGTATTTGTGAGGTTGTGACAATATTCATTAAAATGGTAAAGCACTTTGGTTTCTTCGGAGTAGGCAAAGCCACCAGAAACTAAAAATGCAGATGATCCATGTTGGGTTTAATGAACCCAGCATGCATGGTGTAGCACTTAGAGTGAGGCGGGTCTCCAAGTCAAAGCTCAGCTTCACTAGCTCTTTGATTGTCTATGAATGACTTATTCTCTGACTTTTAATTTTTTTATTTGTAAAAATGGCAAAAATATTTTTAGCACTTCAGAATAAAAAGAGATAGTTTATAGAAAGGGTCACTGTAAAGTGCCTACAACAGGTTTAATTTTCTTCCCTTGATTGTCAAAAATGGGGACAATGAGTTGTCATAATTCATGAAAAATAAGAGATACCATCAAACATTTGCCTCTACTGTTGAGAGTGTAAAGTAGTGCCATCTATTCAGAGAGCAGTTCAGAATATTAGTTTGAGTATTTTTCAAACTGGACACTTGACCCAGAAATCCAGTGCTTAGGAATTTGCCTTACAGAAAGCCAAAGCATGTAGTCAATAAATATGTTCAATTGCAGTTAATTGTAAACAACATAAATGTCCACCACAAGACGAGTAGTAAGTGTTGCTGGGGATGCTTTAGTGCCCTCCATGGTGACTTTGTATATGAAAAAGACTCAAAGTTTATTTTGGTGGTAAAAAATCCAGGTTTGCTTTATCTATACTAGTAAAAGAGTAATATGCAAATTGGTCATGACACCCTCATAGTCATGACCAAATATGCTAATTAGTCCTGACCAGTATGCAAATTGACCACTCCAATACAATAATAGGAGAGGGATATGCTCATTAGCCATGATATACTAGTCAAGACCAGTATGCAGATTGACCATCACTCCAACACACAAGATGGCTGCCCCTATGTGGTCAAAGATGGCTGCCCCCATGTGGCCACAAGATGGCCCGCAGGGGAGGGCATTTGGGGGGACCTGAAACTCTGTACCCTTTAAACAGAGATAACTGCTCCACGGGGAGGGCCATTCAGGGGGACCAGACCTGCAGGGGAGGGCCGTTCAGGTGGACCAGACCTGCAGCGGAGGGCAGTTGGGGGGGACCAGGCTTGCAGGGGTTGTGAGAGGGATGTCCCAGATTGGAGAGGGTGCAGGCTGGACTGAGGGACACACCCCCCCACCCCCAGCACAGGAATTTCATGCACCAGGCCTCTAGTTTAAATATAATTTCAAAACCATAGTTATTATTTGAGCTTTTACAAAAATATATTTTTAAACTGTGAACTATGTATAACATAAAATTGACCATGTTAAACCATTTTTAAGTGTACGCTTCTGTGGCATTTAGTACATTTACATTGTTGTGCTGTCATCATCATTCCATCCACAGAACTCTTTTCATCTTGCAAAACTGAAACTCTGTACCCTTTAAACACTGACTACTTATTTCCCTTTCCCTCCAGCCCCCGACAACCACCATACTACTTTCTGCCTCTATGAATTTGATTACTCTAATGGAATCAGAACATTTTTCCTTTTGGAACTGGCTTATTTCACTGAGAGTGATGTCCTCAGGTTTCATCTGTGTTGTTAAAATGTCAGAATTCCCTTCCTTTTTAAGGCTGCGTAATATTCCACAGTGTGTATTTTGTTTATCCATTCATCCATCAGTGGACACTTGGGTTGCATCCACCTCTTAACAATTGTGAATAATGCTGCTATGAACATGGGTCTGCAAATATTTCTTCAAGTCCCTGTTTTCAATTGTTTAGGGTATATTCCTTGAGCTTTCAAATGCAACTTATAAATATTACTAATGCATTAAAAAATCTAGTGGATTTTAGTAGTCACTTTAAGAGGCTTTTAAATGATATTTGATTCCATTTTCATACTTGTTAATAAATCACCTCCATATCTTTTAAACTGCTTTTATATATTAAATACATGTAATATTTTCAATTGTGCAACTTAAAAATCTTGGCAGCTACCCAACTCTTAAAAAGGTAATTAAAAACTAAATGTATCAATACTCAAACCTATAAATATTAATTTATAAAACTTGAATTTCATTTCAATGACCTAATTCTGTATGTATGCATAGTCACATATAACTTAAAAATCACAACTTTAAATAAATGAGTTATTTATTTTAAATTGTGATTACAGGACAATCTAATGGAAAGGGCCAAATGCTGTTAAATATTACAGGCACATAATTTTTGCACAGATTTCTTAAAGGAAAAGTATTCACTTAATGGCTTTGATTCTCTTAAACATTTCTGTATTTCATTCTCATTTCCCAAGATTGACATCAAGGAAGATAATTACCATCTAGTTATTTGAGTTTATTTAACCCTGAATATTTAACCCAGCATGAAGTCTGGATCTGCAGACATTCAGGGTACCTTTTATTGAAACTATAGAAACTATTACATCATTTCATATATTTGGGAAGTTTCCTTCTCTGCTTGCTCCATTTATGTCTATGATCAGAGATTTCAGCTGGTATGCTGACTAGATTCTCAATTATTATCCTAATAGGATATATCAAACCTTATTTATAATTACTGTGTAAAAACTCTATTACTCAAAGGAGACAGTCACGTAGCCAGATTGTTAGACACATTTCGCTGTTTATTATATGCACTCATGTATGCAGGTCTCATGCAAGTGATCACTTGATTACATGCTGCATTTCTTTGGTTCCTGAGAATGGAAATGCCTTCTTGCCTAAGTCCAAAGACTGTGCAGCTTGATGGAAATTCCATATATTTTCATATACTTTCTAGGATCAAGCAATTCTTTGTACTAAAGTGGGAATGGATGGAATTCTGATATCTTGTGGCATTGTTTGACTTGTAGTTACAGCACATAAAGTCTCTAACAGGGCATCCCATTGCATAGTGTGAGGTGATGACATTTACATTACAGTATATGTGGATAGCTTCTCCCTGTTATGCGGTGTACAATCTCTGCTGCTGTATAGCATAACTATATTCTTCTGACATTTAAGTAAGTGCTATTTCAGCCACATGGGTAGCCAATGATTTATTACTATCACTGTAACTGTTTTCCCTTCTCATGTGAGACCTTATAGGGTCACCTAGTCCATTGATCCTTCTCCTACTATTTAATCTTCCATTCCTCTCTCTTTCTCACTTCCCATTTAACCCACCATAGATTCCATGGTCCATCATTTAAAAATATGTATTAACAATACTCTAAACTTCCTTGCCATCTGAATTTATTTTTCACATCTAATAGACAAAACCCTAACCATGGATGAACCCTAATCTCTGAGTGAGCCTGTCAGCTGCCTAGAGTCACCGGAAAATAGGCTTATTGTTGGCACTGTAAATTCATCTTGTTCATCTACCATAGAGAGGCCTTGGATGTCCCCTGGGAGCCTGCTGGGTTCTCAGGTCAGCTCTGATGCATAGTATCTGCAGTACCATTTCAGCCTCAAACATCAGACTTCCAGCCACCCCCCAACAAAGACCTATCATCCCATCTCCTGTTTCATGAAGTAGACATAGGTGGGAGAGGACATTGATCATTTCCCTCTACTATATAAATATGCCTGTATCTCTGTGCATCCTGCCCTTCTTCCCTCAGGCTACAAGAGAAGTGCTTTTCTTCTAAGATAACTGCTCCACACAAATTCCAGTTTCACTCAGTCTGACTCCTTAGGGATCTTGTACTAAATATTATTATTCCTTTAGTAATTATAATCCCTCCCCTTTAACTACATTTCATTCCCATTGGCTTTTAGAAATGCTCATCTTTTCCACAAAACAGAAGAAAACTATAACATTAAAAAAATAACAACAAAATCTCTTTTTCCTAAACCCCAAATCCCCCACCAGACCTATTTCTGTCTTTACCTTCCAGTAACCTCTCCAAAGGTAGTCTGATTGCACAGAAATAATACTCAGCTTTGGTTATCTAGCATTGTTTAGCATCTCTAGCTATATTAAGTGGACTTACGAAATTACTAGTGGCCCGGTGCATGGATTTATGCACATTGAAAGGAAATTAATTAGAAGAAAGATTCGTGTGGTAATTACAGTACTACAAAAAATCATGTTGAAATAGTATATATAATATAGTATTATAAAATTAAAATACAAAATATTTTAATATCGCTATTCTCCCTTTTTCTGTAATAGATGGCGCCAGCGAGAGCTTTATATGTATCACACATGCGCAAGTCAATGTTTATTTTTAAATTGCCAGTGCATCATTTGTACTGGCCGGTTGGTTGGTCGGATGGATGGATAGACGGATGGTTGGTCACTTAGCCTTATATATATATATATAGATCTTAATTAGTAATACTTGCAAATAACATGAGAATGTTTAAAAATTGGGACTCTAACCCTGGCCTCTGTGGCTCAATGGTTGGAGTGCTGTCCCGCAAACCTAAGGATTTGATATTTTAATATCACTATTCGCCCTTTCTCTATAATAGCAGTGGTGCCAGTGAGAGCTTTATATGTATCATGCATGCATGAGTCAACGTTTATTTTTAAATTGCCAGTGCGTCATTTGTACCAGCCAGTTGGATGGACTGTCGGTCACTTAGCCTTTTATATATATAGATAGCAAAATTCTCAAATATATTCAATTATGTTTATTTAAAGTAAAATGGTAATATAGGATATAATTAAAAAGATAATAAATAAAGATATTAGAAGGATGTGGAAAATTGGAGCCCACATTCATTGCTGGTAAGAATATAAAATGGCGAAGCTATATTGGAAAACAGTTTGGCAGTTTCTTAAAAAGTTAAACATACATTTGCCATACAACTCAGCAGATGGCCACTGATTAGCAGATGTGCTATATTCATACAATGGAGTACTATTCAACAGGAAAAAAGAGTCAAGTACTGATTCATGCCATAGCATGGATGATCCATTTTGCTAAGCTCAAGAAGCCAGCCAAAAAAGACAACATATTATATGATTCCACTCATATAAGTTTCCAGAAAAGGCAATTTTATAGTGACAGAAGTAGATTCATGGATGACTGGGGCTGGAAATTGGCACAATGAATCTTTTTGGGGTGATGCAAACGTTCCAAAATTGGATTGTGGTAAGGGATAAGAAGTACACACTTTTAGTTATAAATTAAGTCAAATAGTTAAAAAGTACAGCATAGGGAATATACTCAATTATATATATATATATATATATATATGTGTGTGTGTGTGTGTGTGTGTGTGTGTGTAATATGCAAATGAGGTTGAGACTCCGTAATGATCACAACCAGCTCAGGAGGAGGGGCTGGGTGGGCCCCAAGCCTGAGAGAACAACACACAGGCGCGGCCTGGAGCCTGAGAGACCAACACAGAGGGGCACCTGCTCTGAGCCTCAATAAAATGCTCATTATTATATGAGCATTTTCTTGCTCATATAATAATGAGGGAAATACCTCTTTCTAACCCACTGGTTCCAGCTACCAAAGTGATAAGGAGTTCTCTTCTTTTATACTTTGTTAATGTCCTTTCCTGGACTATGCATGGTTAGGATGGCATACAATATCTGACCCATGATGAAATCTTGGTGAAGAGAATCCATAGCCAATAACATTTAATTAAGGTCTTTTAGAAGTCTTTGACCATAATTAAAATACTGTAAAGTTTGGAATAGAATGTTTTGATCTAAGAAAATTAAATCCCTTTTCAATCTCTAATATTTTTTCACATACATGTTAGTGATTCTTGAATAATGAGGTGACATTGTAAGTTTAAATTTTAAAGTAATCAGTTGCCAACCCGAAAGTAAAACGCAATCATATAAGAAACTAGGTTCATTACAATTTGTAAAGAAGGAAATTTAGGCAAAAGAAATAAGGAATGGCATAAACTCTGTTCTTAGGAAGGGGAGTCTGAGGCTGGCTTTATTAGAACCTTCAGCATGAAAGGACACACATCTATCGTTTTCCAGACACACCTCTTCTCTGAAGAGACAGACTGAAAGGACATAATTCTGAGGAGGCGTTGCAGTTAGAAGGAATGAATTTCCTGACAAGTTGGTTTATTTAAGAATGGGATTATGAGAGAGACTATGCAGGCTTCTCTCTGGGAATCCTAAAGGTGTACAGAATGTCAACATAGGTATATATGCATGAATCTACCAAAGAAATAAGCATTTTATATTTTTTGTGAAAACTTTTCCTCAATTTCTTAGAACTTGACTTACTTTGTTGTGAGTCTAATATCTATTTAAAATGGCAAAATAATGTGTTGTCTGGAGGACAGTAGAGTAGGTTTAAAAAATTTATAACCTGGCAATTTGTGGTGTGTGAAGCATGCTTATTTACAAGGTTGACATATCTACATGTATACTACAAAGATGGTCTTTTTCAGAAATGTGATTTGTAGCCAGCACATCTGTTGTTCTTATGTAAGGGATTACAGTGAACTATTTTGGTTGAACTTCAGCTACAGAGTAACAGAATGTTAAAGCAGCTTGCTAAAAAGGTGTTCCCTCTTTCAAATTTTGTTTCTTTATAATGAACTTTTAAAGTGTTCTCTATATGAGAAAACCTCATTCTTCATTAAAAAAAAATAGAAGTTTTATGTGGGTTTAAGTTGTATTTTTATCATTCTATAGCCTTTAGATGATATCTAAGCATTTTAAATGTTAAATTATATCCAAGTTTGATACTGTCCAGTAACAATTTTTCATAAAACCTTATCAACAGCCCTGGTTGAGTTACTCAGTTGGTTGGTGCATCACCCCATACACCAAAAGGTTGTGGATTCCATTCCTGGTCAGGGCACATACCTAGGTTTGGGGTTCAATCCCAGGTTGGGGTTTGTGTAGGAGGCAACCAATCAATGTTTTCCCCCCCGCCATGCTTCCTTTGAGTCTTGTTCCTTTGAATGTGAGATATTTTTTGTCTTTTAAAAATCTCAAATAAACTGTTCTGGCTTTTCCTTGCATTAGGGCTTGTTAGGAAATCCTGACTATTATGTTACATTCCCAAGAGTTAATAAGCTGCATGCATACAATCTCTGTGAAAGGGAAATTTTCCCCCACATATTTCTGTTGTAATTTTTAACAAATATTAATAATTTAATTGGTCAGTCTTCAGGAAACTGACCTTTATTTTCTGTGTTTCTCAAAATAGCAGCAACAACATTCAAATTAAAAATGATTTAATGTTTCAGTTCTGCTTAAAAGAACATATACTGATCATCTAAAAATTTCATTGAAGTAAATTATAGCAGGAAGAGGTGTAGAGTAGGAATGCCTAGCTTTCAAGTTGCCCAGTCTAGATCAGTCCTTCTTAAACCTTAAAGTGCATATGGATCTCCTGAATATCTTGTTAAAATGCAGATTCTGGTTCAGTGATTCTGAAGTGGAACCTGAGTTGGCGTTTCTCACCAGCTCCCAAGTGATGCACTACCAGTAAGTTGCTAGTCCATGGACCACACTTTGAGATGCAGGGGTCTAAATAGACTGTCCTTAATATTCATAGAAAACTCTTCCTACAGATCATATGTGACATACATTTGCAAACATTTTTATTGCCATCATAACAAAGTTGAACAATGGTATAGTCATCTTCTAGAGAATGGAGATCATATAATATTAACTTACTTAGAAGGAATCCATGACTATGAGCCTCCTTAGTACTGTCTTTCTAGCTAGCTTAGCTACATATACAACTAAACAGACTGACACACAAACAAAAATCAAATTGTTAGACCTAAATATTCATAAATTATTAGGCTGGCCAAAAATATTTCTGGTATGGAAGGATATATCTTTATCGGTTCTCTTTTGATTTTGTGAACTGTTATCTACCTAGTAAGGAAAGAAAATCTTTGCTAGGTAAGAGAAGTTATTCAAGCAGGCGCCAGGGAGCAGGCGGGGCATGTGAATGAGTGAGGAGTGCTGGGAGTGGCTGGGGAGCGGTGTCACACAGAGGGTGCACATAGCTCCATCGCTGCCATGAAGCATGGCAGGCTAGCAGGGCCAGAGCTTCAGCTTTTCAAGAAAAGCCAGAAATAAAAATTTCATGTGAAAGTTCCCAATTTAAAAATGTTGGCTACTAAATTTAAATTCTTTTAAAACATTATGCGGGCCAAGAAAACACATCTGTGTCCCAGACACAGCCCGTAAGCCACCCACTTACAATGTCTAATGTTGTAGACTACACTAAAGTCTCATGTTTTGAAAAATGAATTTTCAAAATGAAACTTTCTGACCTTTTGTCTTTAGCCACTTTTGTCAGAAGAAATAGACTCTGCTTTATGTATTTGGAGGTCCTGGAGTAGGATTGGTGTGTGATCAGTAACCTGTCTTTTCATCTTCTTTCACATTCCAGATTACAGGACTGGCCCATGTTTCACTCAGGTCAACAACCAGATGTGCCAAGGGCAGCTGACAGGCATTGTCTGCACGAAGACTCTGTGCTGTGCCACCATTGGCCGGGCCTGGGGCCACCCCTGTGAGATGTGTCCGGCCCAGCCTCAGCCCTGCCGGCGGGGCTTTATCCCCAACATCCGCACTGGAGCTTGCCAAGGTGAGTTAGCCATCCGCCTATGTACAGTGTCACCCACATGTCAGGTCTTCTTTCACTGCACTTGCAGGACCTGCCACTATGGGGGTAACCTTTAACCCTGTACCATTTCTGAGAGCAGCTTCATTAGCAAGCATGACCAGAGATGGCTTATCTTTTGGGCACCTAATAACTAATTATTTTTCAACTCTTGACATAAATGGAGAAGCAAGAGGTAATATGGAAAATTGGAGAAAATTTTAAAATACAGTTTAAGATATTTAATAGAGTCAGAAGACAAACCACTCCATGTCTTCATCCACTTGGCACACTATGCTCTCTTCCACAGCTCCTCAAACTATACACATGTAAATACTCAGGAAAAACATTTTATTCCTTTTTTCTAATCTCATTCAAGATATGAGAACCCGAGCCTAGGCAACAGGGAGAAGAGAGCTACCCAATATTATTATTAATAGTGTCTTCAAAGACAAAGTGTGGACTTCCAGGATTACAGTTATTTCAGAGTTTATAACCTGGTTGTTTGCTGTCTTGTCTGCAGGCAATTTCCCCAAACTCACTCTGATACATATCCTAATATATAAAAACCCAGGGTCCGTAACGACCAACCAAAGGCTCGACCAAACAATGGAAGTCAGTCCTGTAGTCAGTGCTGGGTTGCAGTGTGTGACCCAGCACTGACTGCCGAGGGGGTTACAGATCAGGCATGGAGAGAGGCCAGGAGGGAGAAGCAGGGTCTGATCCGCAGCCTCCGTGGCAGTTGTTGATCAGCCATTGCCTCTCTCTTTCTCTCCGGCTTCGTCAGCAGCTGCGCCTCTGTTTCTCTTCTGATCAGCCTGCCTCTCTGATCAGGCCCGGATATAGGTCTGGAGATGCTGACTGGCAGAGAAACCGACCTATCAGAACCAAATCTGGGTGAACTGTGAGGAGCCAATGGCTGCCTAGGAGGCGGGGCTTTTGACGCTGCCTGGCATAGAAACTGCCCATTCAGAACCAGATTGGCTGGCAGAGGAGGGAAGTTGGGGGCGAGATCAGGCCAGCAGGGGAGGGTAGTTAGGGGCTATCAGGCAGGCAGGCAGGGCAGTTAGGGGTGATTGGGCAGGCAGGCAGAGGGGTTAGGGGCAATCAGGCAGACAGGCAGGTGAGCGGTTAGGAGCCAGCGGTCCCAGATTGTGAGAGGGATGTCAACTGCTGGAGGCCCACAGGGATTGGGCCTAAACTGGCAGTCAGACATCCCCCAAGGAGTCCCCAGTTGGAGAGGGTGCAGGCTGGGCTGAGAGAACCCCGCCACCCCCCGTGCACAAATGTCATGCACCGGGCCACTAGTTTTATATATCAGGGCTAGATTAGGTCTCTGAGGATACTGCAACAGTAAACTCCAAGCCAAGTAGCCAAAAATTGTTACATATTCACTGGATAATTGTCTTAATTTCAAGCCACCATGATTATCATTGTTTTTGGCTACTGCTCTGATATCATATGTACTAAACCCATTTTTAGAGCTTAGAAACAGAGCTCTGTAACGAACTCTCAAAAGGCAGTAGGATCATGGAAAAGTACTCTTGTTTATTCAAAGAAATTGTATTATTCATATTTTAGACATGGGAGTTAGGTTTATTTGTTATAATTAAATCTATAAAAAGTTAGATCTGAAGTTTTTCAAATTGATGTTAATATCCCGTGGCAAAGGCAGAGATATCATCTACTCAGCCATGTAAATGGCATATTACAGGAAGCCAGTCCAGTGTCCTAAAACTCAATAGAATTGTAGATTGCAGAGTTTGTACATAGCCTCAATTTGATACAACTACCAGTCTGATTACATATAGTTCCTGATAAAGCAACAATTTTTAAAATAGAAGATAAGTTATACTATAGATTATCTAGTATTCACTATACTACATAGATTTCCCAGATTAGTATATAAATTTCCATATAACTTATATAGATTACCATTAAAGATGAAGAACTGTATAGATTTAGTAGATTAATACTGACTAGACTTGTTAGAGTAGCACTTTTTGTTTTATTCTAATATACTTGCTTATTTATTGTCTTTATTCTCCCCCAGCTAGAATGTAAACTTCATTAGGGCAGATATATGTTTTATTCATTAATGTCTTTGTTCTATTCATTCTAGTGTCTAACATGCAATTGATGCTTAGTAAATATCTTTTGAATTAATAAATGTGATTAAAATTAAAATACTTCCCAAAACCACTTTTCATAGAAATAGTCCAGGTTGAGAAAAGCCTTTAACTTCAAGCAGAAAATCCCAAGTTATTGACTCTCCTCATCTTCTGAATTTGCACTTACGCTTTTCTAGCCTGCTATTTTGTCAGAGAGCTCCAGTTTTCTGAACACAGTTACTAAAAATGTATGACCTGATCTCAAACTTTCTGAATGTCCTTCAGGATTTGGTAATGTCTGAAGTCCTATTTATTTGATTATGTTTATGTAGCAAAGATAAGTTTTGGGCTCCATTTCCCTAAAAAAAAATCTAATAGATTAATAGAGCCACAGGAGCAAAATGAAATTTGCCACATGGTTAAAATGTCTGGAAAAGCAAGTTTTAAAAGTTCTGCTTTATTTCAAAATCATGGCATAGTCAGAAAGTTCTCAATTAAATAGTAATCCACAGTTTAGGCTATTTTAAGACCACATCTTACTGTGATTTTATTTTTCCCTTTAAATTCCTAGACTGTTTCCCAAATACTGCTGCCAAATTAACTTGGAAGATATAGGGCATGAAAAAATAACATAATAAAACAGGATATGTACATGTCATACTTTTCTTTATAATAGTCATCTTTTAATAGGATAATTAAATGTTTTTATAGAGTTGATAAATTTCAGCTGTGTAGATGATAACTGTAAATATCTTAATATTGGTTCTAAAACATGGTTTATATTAATGAAGGGAGGACATTCTGAAGTTCTGAACATAATGTTATCCCATAGGTGACGCAATTAGAAAATTACCCTGTCAATGGCCTAAGAGGGACTGAAACATGATCATGTAATAAACAGAATAACTGAAAAATCAGGGCCAACAGAAAATTAAATGTCTTTCAAAAATTAAGCTATAAGGAAAGCAGTTACTATAACTGTTGCCATATTGACTTTCTGGCCTTAAATAAGCAGTGTTGGAAAGGTGGGCATTCCTAGGGTGCTATGAGGTCAGGCATGGCGAGTCTTGACTCCTTCCATATTGAGAGCCATTTCAGTTCAAGCCCCTGTGCCTATGGCTAATCACATGTAATCTTGTATGGTATTTTCTTCTATTTTATTATATAGTAAAAGGACCAAAACTAATTAACATAGATCTTAAAGATTTAAGCTATCATAAAATGAGAAACTTACAAAGTTTTAAAAATTGGTGTTAGGCCCCTTTTCAAGAATATTTACAAATTTTAAAATGCAATGTACATATGCTGTTTTCTCTCTCTTCCCCTCCCTCCCTTCCAGTCTCTAAAAATCAATGGAAAAATATTCTTGAGTGAGGATTAACAGCAATAACTAACAAAAAAGAGTGAAAATAGGACAAGGAAACTGCAGGAAAAATATAAATAAAATGAAGCCAAAATAGCAAAATCAATATCAGATAGGGTGGAATTCAAGGACAAAAAGGAAAAACTGAGTCAGAAAAGAATATGGTTAAAAATTACAACTCGGTAAGCAGTACAGACCCTAAGTCACTCCCTGCAAAACAAATGCTGGTGTGACCTCTTCTCCAATGGAATATTGTACAGAAATATTTAATTCCTTTAGTTAGACTGCACATGAATAATGTAGAGAAGTTTAATCTCAGCTAAAATCAGATAAACATGGCTAGTTCCTCCTTTGTAGACGGAGGAAGATGTCCAAAGTAGAAAGTTATTTCTAGGCCTTCTATATAGCACTAAATAAAAAAAGATTTGGTTCATTTGATTAGCATAAGTTATTAAAGACAAATTTATCTTGGCTGTCTACATTGACTAAGTTAACCAGATCATTACAAAGTTCAATTTTAATTCATATTGTGTGAATATAAAAGCCATTCCAATACAATTAAAAAATTTTACTTAAAATATACTTGAGTATAGACACTCTTATTTAAAATAGCAGAATATTCCCCTTCTTCTAACATGGATAATAGAAAACAAGGCATGCTAAAATAAAGTTCAGCAACCCCCCCAGTTAAAAGAAGTGAGGAACACAGGCAGTTGTTGGAAGTCACGGGGACACGGAGAATCTTCTATGAGTATCAACATCCTGAAATGCCACTCAGTGGTTGTGGATGTTCCATTGGAGAGGCAGAGAATGTCCCTGTGAGATAGATCTACTGGACACCCTCAGAGTAAAGAAGGGATGGTGAAGGAGAAACTTTGGAGGCAAACCATTTCTCGTGTCCACTACCCAGCCTTCCAGCTCAGAGACACTCTCTGAGGTAAAGGAGAGGGAAGGTAATAGAGGATGTAAGAACCACTCATGAGCAAAACAGAGTGAGTATCTGAAAAGGCATAAGGTGGGAGCCACATCACCACCTGCAAGTTGAAAATGAATACCCCGGGGAGGGGCGTGAAATGGTGGGAGTTGGGTGTGAAACTGTTTCAAGCAACATTTCCTATGGAAGTTTTTAAACCAATCCATTTCCTCTTGGCTCTCTACCAATGACACCATTTAAAGAGTAGTAAAGAGAAAACGCTTACATAAAAAAAAAAACAAAAAAAAAAACAACACACACACAAACAAAAAAAACCTGAAAAAGGAGAGAAGAATATTTTTTAAAAAGGCAGATGAATATGCTTCAAAGAGTTCCTAAATAAATACCAAATTCATATACTTCTCTTGTATCTCAAGTAAATGAAAGACAGTGTGGTTCTTTAAAAAGGTACTTACAGGGAGAGTTACAAGTTCAGTAAAGACACTCAGAGATAAAAATGAATTGATAATACTCAAGAAATAAATTGAAAAAGGATTTCAATCTTTACCTAGTGGAAGGCAAATAATGCATGTATACATATTTATATACAGACATATATATAACTGAAAAGAAGCAGTGACAATGGGTAAGCTTAAGGAAATCAATGGTCAATGTCAAAGAACAATAAAGAATGATTATAAAGAAACTGATACATAATGAAGTCAGACTAGAGAAAGCTGATGAAAGGAACTGAAAATATGCTCAAAGATAAAATAGAAAAATTTTCTAAAATAGATAAAGGCGATTGAAAGCACAAAACTATAATAAAAAGAAAAGATAAGAGGATCCTGTGGGCATAAGGAAGAATAAGCAAGTTTTTTTTTTTAAATAAAGGGAATATCCCAACTCCTCTCCTACTTCTGTAGAGCATCTCTTTGACCAAAAAGCAGTGTAGGCAGTGTCTACACACTTCTGAGGTAAGAATCTGTACTCGATTAGACTTATATTGAAAAAAAAATAATTTCTTGGTAGAGTATTAATTATGGGGGCCAGAGTGGAAACAAAGAAAGGTGCCTGCAATAGTACAGGTGGTATATGATGGGGGGTTGAGACTAGAGTAGAGGCAGAGGGGAGATTTGAGACATATTTGGGAAGTAAAGCTTGTTACTGATGATAATGATGTGAGACAAGAAAAACAGAGTTTATCGCCTAGGTTTCTGACTTTGAAAACGAATAAATGATGATGACATTTGTTGAGATAAGGAACATTGAGAGGGAACCATGCTCTGGTCTTTTTATTACAAGTGCAGAGTCCTACAGGTGGTAAGTTACTAATATTTGCTTGATGAGATGACCATTTATTCATTTGAATTATGTGAGTACATGAGCACGTATTCTGACTGAATCGAACCATATTGAATGGTTGCTAAGATACTCGGTTTTTCTCAGATTTCAGAATGAGAGAGACCTAGTCTTCAATTGTTGTACTTAAAGACTGACATTCCTTTTTATAGAAAAACAAATACCATGTGGAACATCACTCAGACAAGAAATAAGGACTTACATTTTAGAAATGGAACCAATATGGCTAACATTCATTTTTATGGAAATACTAGAGGCCCGGTGCACAAATTTGTGCACCAGTGGGGTCCCTTGGCCTGGCCTGCAGGATCAGACTGAAACGGGTTCTCCAACATCCCCCGATGGGTCCCGGATTGTGAGAGGGTGCAGGCCAGGCTGAGGGACCCCACTGGTGCATGATTGGGGCTGAGGAGAGATGTGGGAGGTTGGCCATCCAGAGAGGGACCACAGGAGAGCTCCAGGGTGTGTCCAGCCCGTTTAGCTCAGTTCCGATTGGCTGGACCCCAGCAGCAAATTAACCTACCGGTCGCAGCGTCTGCCCCCTGGTGGTCAGTGCACATCATAGAAACTGGTCAACCGGTTGACTGCGCCCCTGGTGGTGAGTGCATGGTATAGTGAGCAGTTGAGCAGTCCTAGCATATCATTAGCATACTACGCTTTGATTGGTTGAATGTCCAACCAGTTGACCAGACACTTAGCATATTAGGCTTTTATTATATAGGACAAGTACTATGTATTACTATCTATGGAATGTAAATATAAGAACTTATATTTTATTTTTTATTTTATTTTTTTGATTAAATCTTTATTGTTAAGATTATTACATTTGTTCCTCTTTTTACCCTCCATAACTCCCCTCTACCCGGTTCCCACCCCCCGCTCCTCCCTCACTCCCCAACCCC
>NW_006291231.1:758887-766173 GCF_000327345.1 Myotis davidii
TGCTAGGTGTCCTATATGGCCTAGTGGCTCAGCCTCTCTAATTACCTGAGGTGGACACTCTTGGCGCACCCCCTTGTGGGCTTTGTGCACAATCTTGTTGTAGTCTTGTTGTAGTTAAACCTTGATTGTTGTAGGTATCACTGGGAGGAATTGACCTCCAGGCCAATTGGCTGTGAGAATCAGCTGTGTCTGCAGTGGGAGCGCTTCTGTGCTGGAGACACCCCTCCTGGACAAGACTTGCTTCAGTGGGGCTTTTCTGGTCACTGAGTCTGCCCCCTGAGTGTGTACTTTATGGTTCCACAGAGCTGCAAACTGGATGGTCCCACTCTGACCACTAGGGACACTGGCTCCTGGATCTCTAGGGAGGTGCTAATCTAGCCTCTGCCTTAGGCAATCCAGCAAAAGCCTCCCTGTAGGGCTTGGGCAGAGCGGGTCCCATGGGATCAACAGGGTGGGGCTAGCAGTTATGGCTGTTCTCAGAGGCCCCAATTCTCAGTGTCCCGGAAATTACTGCAAGCCTGTCTGAGAGAAAGCTGCCCTTCAGTTCTGACCAATGCCAGACAGTCCTGCTTCTCCCGTATGAGTCTGGGTCCCTAGAGACTCACCCAGAACTGGAGCTCAGAGCCTGAGACTCCCTCCCGATTGAAAACGACAACCGTGCCCTCAACCGCCAGTCCACTCTGTGTGCACCTCTGTACCTTAGTAATTTACTTCTGTACTGCGCCTCCTCTGAGTCTCGGTATGCTTTTCTCTTTCCTTCTAGTTGTAGAATTTCCACTCAGCCAGCCTTCTGTGGTTCTGGATGATGTCCGTTCCGTCTTTTAGTTGTATTTTTGAAGTGGTTGCTCGAGGCAGCAATCTCCGGTGTTTACCTATGCTGCCATCTTGGTTTCTCCAAGAACTTATATTTTAAAAGTGGATCTAATTTGGTGACAAGCAAAGTTCAGAAACATTCAGTATTATTTATAGTAATAAGAATTGGTCCTTGGTTCCCACAGATATAAATTAAATTAACAATTTTTAAAATATATTTCTTCATTGATTTCAGAGAGGAAGGAAGAGGGAGAGAGAGGTAGAAACATCAATGATGAGAGAGAATCATTGATCGGCTGCTTCCTTCACACCCCCTACTGGGGATCAAGCCCGCAACCCAGGCATGTGCCCTTGGCCAGAATCAAACCTGGGACCCTTCAGTCCACAGGCCAAAACTGTAATCCACTGAGCCAAACTGGCTAGGGCAAATGAACAATTTTTATATGTACCACTGCACAAGCTTTCCATATTTTAATGTGAACTAAAAGTAATATACCATCTAATACTAATTTATATAATAAAATTAGTTTGATTCTCTATAGCAAGTTTATTTGGAGAAGTTGGAGAGTAAATGAGTTCATGAACTAGAATTACTATTGCTTTGTTACATTATTTATAACCTTATAGAAGAGACTGAAGTGATTATATAAGGTTTGGATTTCAAAAGATTTAATTTTGTTCCATAAAATTCTTACATGTGATTTGAAGTAATTCAACATGTAAAGAAATAATAACATTGTGCCTGAATTGAAGGGCTAAATGGAAACACATCTGTATAGTAATCTGGGCAGTGGAAAACTAATCAGACATTAGTAGTTGCTTATGTTAGCATTTTGAAGATGTAGAAACTCGTATAGTTTGAAGGTCTGAGTCTTGCCTTTTTTTAGTTTTATAGAGAGCATTTGTGTATGCCTCTAGATTCAAGTTCATTATTTCTATTAGGTTTCTTTAAAATTTTATTTTTTCATGATTAACTTGATCTACCTAAAAGAAATTAATTCTGTATAGCTATGTAGTCTAGGATACTTCAAAAAATAAAGGTTTTATCTTTCCTTCTAGGAAAATACTATTTAGGCAGTTTGCTTTTTCCTTTGAAAAATTACTGAATCTACTAAATACGTAGTCAAAAGATTTTATGAATAGTATTAAGGGATTTATAGGTTTGGCCTTGTTTTCCAGCTTATACCATGGTATTCTCTCTGATTTATCTGCCAGGAAAAGAGGTTTCTAAGGATGTTTTATACCACATTGTAATGAGAGTGGAAATGTAGTACATTTAAAAATTAATGCGGTTTGAATGTTCTGAATTAAACTGTTTGGTGTATACACTTCTCGTCATATATTTCACTGTAGTTGCTTTTTGTTTGAGTCAGATATCCTTTAATAAGACTGTTTTTGTGGACTGAGAGATCACATAAAATAAAAATAACTATGTAAAGGTGCCAAGATTGTATTGTGGTTAGTATTTTAGATCTGTACTAAGTTTTGTCATTTTTTTAGGCCCTTTTAATAAGGGTTTCAGTTAAGACCCGTTTTACATGATAGTATAGTAGTGTATCACAGTAATTTCCTTCAGTCAACATGATTAGGAAACTGGGAGGCATTTCCTATGAGCAGGTAGTACTAAGCAAGGAAAGGCACCTAAGAGTTTAACTCTAATTGCTTAGGTTTTCACTTACCCACAGTTAGCCTGGTAGAGGGTATGGGAGGATAAATGGTGATGGAAGAAGACTTGACTTGGGTGGTAGACACACAATACAATATACAGATGATATATTATAGAATTGTACACTTGAAACTTATATAATTTTATTAACTGATGTTACCCCAATATAATTTTTTTCTCTTTCTTTTTTGTTAATCCTCACCTGAGGGTATTTTTTCTATTGATTTTTTTAGAGAGAGTGGAAGGGAGGGGGAGAGACAGAGAGAGAAACATCAATTTGAGAAAGACACATAGATTGTTTGCCTCCAGGACCGGGGATGGAGCCTGCAACCGAGGTACATACTCTTGACTGGAATCAAACCTGTGATCTTTCAGTCTACAGGCCAACGCTCTAACCACTGAGTAAACCAGCTAGGGCTCACCCCAATAAATTTAATAAAAAATTTAAAAAATTTTAAAAAGACATCTACCATAATTTCAGTATAAAAATATTCTGGGCTGTTGTAATCAGTTTTATTGACAGATTAGGGGCCCAGTGCATGAATTCATGCACCTTTAAAGGAACTGTGGGCTGTGAGGCTGCGGTAGGTACAGGCTGGTCTTGGCCCATCCTCCCCACCCCCGCCTGGCCCCTACCGCCGTGGCCCCCAGTTCCCTCTCTGCCAGCAGCCCCACTCCTTCCGCTGCTATTCCCATTCATTGACAGTGCCAGCCCTGCTTGCACCCGCTGACGGCACAGAGCGATTGGGGCTGGTGCCAGCAGTGGGTGCAAGAAAATTCAGTGCCATTAGTAGGTGCAAGTGGTGGCTGCTACCCCAATCGCCCCTCAAGAGCAGGGGGAGGTGGAGAAGTCCTCAGGGGTGATTAGGGCCTGCAGCCACAGCTCACATGTGCTGACGTCGCCAAGCAATCTGGCTGGCGCTGAGTGCTAGCAACAGGTGCGAGCGCCAGGCGGGACTGTGGTGCGCGGGAGCAAAGAATTTTCAGTAACCATCAGAGGCTCACCCCGATGACAGCAACCAGTACCCCTGCCTTCGTCTGGTGCCCCCAATCACCTACTCCACAATTCCGCCACAGCTGACGCCCGCCATGTTCCGCGCTCTGCTGCCGACGCCTGTTGTGCTCCCTGGTTGTCAGTGCACGTCATAGCAACCAGTTGTTTGGTTGGTTGTTCTGCCGTTTGGTCTATTTGCATATTAGGATTTTATATATATAGATAGCTAAAGTGAGGAAGAAATAATACGGATGCTAGGCTCTTTTGTAGGCTTGGATTCTCTTTTACAAGCTAACATACACCAAACTTGTGGGCTTATCAAAAAATAATAGGGTAAATCAGTATATACTGACATATAGATGTACCCACAAAATCGTTTTTTAATGAGAACAGCAAGACGTAGAACAACACATAAAGTATGATCTTATTTGTGTTAAACAGACCACCACTCTGAATGTATAAGAGTGAAAGAACAGACAGCTAACTTATTTTAATGGTTATATCTTTAATTTTCTATTTTTGTATCATTAACATTTATTACAATGAGCATGTTATTTTGTAATTAAAGATATATTAATAAATGTATGTTAGCCTTTTAATTTGAATAGTGCAAATTTACATATGCTTATATGTTATATTTATTTTATGTTCAGTGTTTATCATGACAGTATACTGAATTAGAGATTATCTTTTACACAGAGAGAAAATAAGGCAAATTTACATAGATATAAAACCATAGATTAAAAAACTCTAAATCAAAGGATTTTTTCCCCAATCCCCAATAGCATGTTAGCTGTAGTTTTTTGGCACATGTTCTTTGTCAGTTGAGAAAGTTCCCTTTTATTCCCGGTTTACTGAGATTTTTTAAAATTATGAATAAGTGATGAATTCTGTCACTTGCTTTTTTCACATCTACAAGATAATCATCTTTTCTCTTCCTTAATTTGTTAATATGATGAATTAAACTGATTGATATTTGAATGTTGAAACAACCTTAAATTCCTGGGATAACCCCACTTGGTCATGATGTACTAACATTTTTATATATTAACTAGAGGCCCGGTGCACAAAATTTGCATGGGTAGGGTCCCTAGGCCTGGCCGGTGATCAGGGTTGATCTGCAGGGCAACTGGCAGGGCCATTGGAGGCTCCCACTGGCACCCGCCTTGGCCGGTCTGGTGCCACCCACTCGCCAGCCCCGCCCCCCACCACTGCCGCTGCAGATTGCCTCCCGGGAGATGATCGGCAGTGTGAACGGGGAGGCGGGGGTGGTGGTGGTGCCAGCCCGCCCCACCCCCCACCATCACTTCTGGTCGCCTCCTCTGTGGGGTGATTAGCAGGGCAATCAGGGGCCTCTGCTGGCACCCACCTTGGCTTGCCTGGGGCCTGTGGGCTGGGGGCAGCTCCTGCATTGAGCATCTGCTCCCTGGTAGTCAGTACACATCATAGTGACTGGTCATTCCACCGTTCAGTTGACTTGCATATTAGGCTTTTATTATATAGGATAAAGTTGACTTGCTAAGAATTTTTGTGTGCCTATTCCAAAAATATATTCTATTGTTTTCTTTCTCGTAATATATTTGTCTGGCTTTGGTGTCAGGGTGATGTTAGCTCAATAAAATGAGTAAGTCAATGTCCCCTCTTCTCTTCTTTTCTGTAAGCATTTGTATATAACCACTATTGTTTCTTCTTAAATGTTTGAAAGAGTTCAACAGTAAAGCCCTGTAGATCTGAAATTTTCTTTGTGAAAAGATTTTTAAAGTATGGATTAAATTACTTTAATAGACATAGATTTACTCATGTTTGTTCTCAAGTAAGCCTTAATATTCAGATTTTTCAGGAATTTGTACATTTTGTCTTAATTGGTGAATTTAATGCCATATAGTTAGCTGTCAATACTTTTTATTTTTAATCTCTACGGAATTTGTAGTGATAACACTCACTCTTATTCCAGATACTGGTCATTCATTGTTCTCTGTCTTCTTTATCTTGATCAGTCTTGACAGAGATCTGTCAGTTTTACTTATTTAAAGATAACCATGTTACTAGCCAGTAGTTACTGATTTTCATTGTTGTTTGACAGCAGTTCTGTTTTTTTTTTCCTTTGTTAACTTGAGGTTTAATTTGCTCTTTTTAAAATTGCTTTATATAAAAACTTAGAGCACCAATTTTAGATCTCTCTCTTTGTAAAGTAAGCATTTTAATGCTATGTATCTATTTCTATATACCACTTTACCTGCATCCCACAAATTTTGATATCTTGTGCTTTCATTTTCATTTAATTAAAAATGTGTTCTGATTTTTTATGTGATTTTTTTCTTTGACCCATGGATCATTTCAAAGTATATTCTTTAAATTCCACATATTTGTGGATGTCCCAGATATTTTCTGTTACTAATTTCTTGTTTAACTCTGTTGTGTTTTAGAGAACATAGTTTGGGTGATTTTAAACCTTTTACATTAAAATAGAGGACCGGTGCATGGATTCATGCACTGATGAAGTCCCTCAGCCTGGCCTGTGCCCTCTCGCAATCTGGGACACCTTGGGGGACGTTGGACTGCCAGTTTCAGCCTAATCCCCAGTTTCGGGCCAAAACCAACAGTCTGATATCCCCTAAGGGATGTAGTAGTGTGCAAAGCGGCAGGCGGCCTGGGAGGAGCCTGAGCCCTGGCTGGGCACTGAACCACTCCCACTCATCTCGGCCCTGCTGCTCTAACGCTACCACTTGGTAGCACTGCTGTGGAGGCGGGAGAGGCCCGCGCCACCACAGCTGCATTTGCCAGTGGTGAGCCCGGCAGCATCTGGCGCTAGTCAGTCAGCTGAGCAGCACTCCCACTGTGGAGCACACAGATCACCAGGGGGCAGCTCCTGCATTGAGCATCTTCCCCCTGGTGGTCATTACACATCATAGTGACCGGTCGACTGGTCCTTTGGTCATTTGGTCACTTAGGCTTTTATATATATACTAGAGGCCCAGTGCACAAAAATTTGTGCACTCTGGGTGGGGAGGGGGACCCCTTGCCCGGCCTGTACCCTCTCGCAGTCTGGGACCCCTCGGGAGATAACAACCTTCTGGCTTAGGCCTGCTCCCGGGTGGCAAAGGGCAGGCCTAATCCCTAGGTGAAGCCCCTGGTCGGGCTCAGAGCAGGGCCAATTGGGGAGTTGGGGCGCCACCCCTGTCATGCACAGAGCAGGGCGGATCGGGAGGTTGTGATGCCACCCTCAGTCACGCTCAGGGTAGGGCCAATTGGGGGGTTGGGGCACCGCCCCCTGTCACACTCAAGGCAGGGTCGATAGGGAGGTTGCGGCGCAACCCCCTGTCACTCACAGAGCAGAGCCCATCAGGGGGGTTGTGGCTCCGTACCCTGTCACGCAAAGAGCAGGGTCGCTCAGGGAGTTGAGGAGCTCCCCCCGTCATGCACAGAGCAGGGCCCATCAGGGGGTTGGGGAGCTCCCCCTGTCACACAAAAAACAGGGCCCGTGGTGGGCGGTTGCGGCGTCACCCTCTATCACCCACAGAGCAGGGCCGATCATGGGGTTGGGGCGCTGCCACTGTCACACTCAGGGCAGGGCCAATGGGGAGGTTATGGCTCTACCCCGTCACACACAGAGCAGGGCCTGTGGGGGGGGAGAGGTTGGGGCGCCGTCCCTGTCACACACAGAGCTGCAGGGTGATCAGGGGGTTGGGGAGCTCCCCCCCATTAGGCACAGAGCAGGGCTGATCAGGGGGTTGGGGCTCCTTCCCCTGTCACGAACAGAGCAGGGCCAATAGGGAAGTTGTGGCCCCACCCTGTGTCACACACAGAGCCACC
>NW_006291231.1:766329-776209 GCF_000327345.1 Myotis davidii
TTCTGGGCCAGCTTTAGCTCTGAGGCTCCAGCTCTAAGGCCTCCACTGCTGAAAGTAGGTAATCGAAAAAATGTATAACTCCAGCTCTGAGATCCCCGGCTCGCTGAAAGCAGGTTTCTGGGGTTTTGTTTAGCTTCTATATTTGTTTGAATGTTTCAAACTGCAAGCTCAGAGGCCGGCAAGGCTGGCGGGGAATGTTAGAGTCCTCCATCACTGAAGCAAGCAAGCCTCATGTTCGCTTCAAGCTGCCTGACTGCCGGCCGCCATCTTGGCTGGCAGTTAATTTGCATATTGCTCTGATTAGCCAATGGGAAGGGTAGTGGACATCTGGCTAATTACCATGTTTCTCTTTTATTAGATAGGATAGATGAGTCTTTTTACATGTCCTCAGAATATAGTCTATCTTGGTAAATATCTGTGTACTCTTGAAAATAATGTGTATTCTGCTAAAGTTGAGTGTTCTATAAATGTAAATTAGGACAAGTTGGTTGAAAGTATAGTTCAGCTCTTATATATCCCTGCTGATTTTTAGTCTACTTATTCTATTAGTCTACTTATTCTGTTTGTTCCTAAGAGACTGCTGTGGAAATTTACAATTGTAATTGTGGATTTGTTTATTTTTTTCTTTTCAGTCCTCTCAGTTTTTGTTTTGAGTGTTTAACAGTTTGTTATCTGTGCATACACATTTCACATTATTATGTCCTCTAATGAACTGAGCCCTTTGTCATCCTGAAATATCCATCTTTATCCATGGTAATATTTCTTATTCTGATGAACACTTTGTATAATATTAATATAGCCATTCCAGCTTTCTTTTCATTAATGAACATGATATAGCTTTGTCACCTTTTACTTTTTAAGCCATCTTTGACAAAGTGGGTTTCCTGTCTTGCCTTTTTACATTAAATTTGATCATCTCAGCCTTTTTAATTGGATTCTTTATATCATTTACATTTTAAGTAATATCAACATTATTGTGTTTAAATCTACATCTTAGTATTTTCTGCATTTTTATCTCACCTGTTCTTTATTTCTTTTTCTCTTTTCCTACCCCTATTAGTCTGAGCATATTTTAATATTTCATTTTATCTCCAAAATTGAATTATTAACTCTGCCTCTTTGTTTATGTTGTAATTTGTTTCTCATTTCTTATTTATTTTAATACAGTCTATTTTCAAATAATATTATGCCACTTTATTTGTAATAATTGATGTAATCTTCCATTTTCTGCTTTAATCCTCTATGCTATTGTGGTTGAACTTTTTACTTCTATGTATTTTATAACTTCCAGGATACAGTATTGTTATTGTTGCTGTTATTTTCAGCAACCAGTAATCTTTAAGATTTTTTAAAACTGAGAAATATGTCTTTTATATTTATCAAAATATTTATACTTTTTAGTGCCTTTCATTTTTTGTGTAGACCATAATTTCCATCGTATTTTTGTTTCTCCTGAAGAACTTCCTTGAACATTTTTTATAGACTCTCAGCTTTCATTTGTCTGAAAATCTTTATTATAGTTTCTAGAATTTAATTTTGTCAACATTAAGGATATCTGTTCCTAAGTGAATAAAATTAATAGCTTAAGGGATCAGGAAGATAATTGCCATGTCTAAAACAGAAAAGGTTTTAAATTTACAAAAAAAAAATACAACAACCTCAGTATAGCAATGCTTAAGGGATAAACAGACAACTTTCAGATGAGGAAATCTAAAAGATTACAAACATGAAACTAATATTTAGGTATATGAAAACTAAAATTGATCATTAATATGCCTTTACAATTATTAGGCCAAAGAAAATTAGGATATTGGATAATTATATCATGTGATGGCAAGGAAGAGAAAACACAAGAATCCTCATGAATAGTAGAGGTGTGTGGACTACTCATAGGTGTGTAGATTGCTGGTGGTATTAAGACTACTGAGTGCTTTCTGACCATTGGGCATTATTTATTCACACTAGAGGCCTGATGCACGAAATTTGTGCAAGAGTAGGCCTTCCTTCCCCCGGCTGCTGGCACCAGCTTCCCTCTGGCACCTGGGACCTGGGCTTCCCTAGCAGCCCCGGCTTCATCTGGAAGGATGGAAGGACATCTGGTCTAATTAGCATAGTATGCTTTTATTATTATAGATGGGTTGTATATATACCCTGTCATCTAGTAATTCTGTTTTGTGTCTACAGCAAAAGAATAAGGAATCATTTGAGTCCTTAAAGTCCACGTTCACTCAACTCCATAAAGAGACATAGTAAGAACCCATTCATTGTATTATTTACTGAGGTGGTGAGAAGTTGGAGGTACATACTGAGTGCCCATCCCCAGGGGAGTGAACACACTCAGAAGTATTCTGCAGCACACCAAAGCAAGAGATTTGTTGTCCTTATAATAACATGGAAGGATTTTAAAAATAAAATTTCAAAACAAAAAAATCAGGAAACAAAATGAAATCTATAACATATACATATTCTTTAAATTAATTTAAAAATATGCATACAAAAAAATAAATAAAATAAAAATATGCATACAAAAGGGTCCTGACTCACACTATTCTCTTGAGAAAAACTGAACTTTTACTATACATTAAAAAACGATAGTCTCAAAATCAGTGGTATCTATGTTTAAAATGCTTTCTTTTTGCAGATGTTGATGAGTGCCAAGCTATTCCTGGGATCTGTCAGGGAGGAAACTGCATCAATACAGTAGGCTCTTTTGAATGCAAATGCCCTGCTGGTCACAAGCAGAGTGAAACTACTCAGAAGTGTGAAGGTGAGTGTCTCTACTTTTTATTGTCTCCATATATCTAATTGATGACTCTGAATCCCAAAAACATACCTTCGTTTTTAATTTTGAAGAACTTTATCATAATTATAATTCTTTAATTTGATATGAAAGTGGCATCATAACCTTAGAGTAGTTTTGTATTGGTTTGTATATTTAATGGGCTTGATTTGGGAAGAACCAGTGAGCATCTGGTGTAGTATCCCAGTTTTTATTTTGTAATGAGAATGGAATTCAGCCACTTAGATTTTTTTTCCATAATGAATTTTTGCCATTTCACTTACAAAATTATATAAATATTAAAATTGGGTAAACAGAAGTACAAGTGAAATACAGTGTCCTGTGTAAAATGATTCATATGATTTTCATACTCTGTCATACATTATACTTTAAATATTCTAATTTTTATATTGACTATTATTGCTTGACTGCCCACCAAATTGAAAAACAAGCATAATTGCACGCCCCCCCATTGGGGATCAGGCCCACATTGGGGATCGAGCCCACAACCCGGCATGTGCCCTTGACTGAAATTGAACCTGGGACCCTTCAGTCCAAAGGCTGATGCTCTATACACCAAGCCAAACCAGCTAGGGCAAAAATATTTTAAAAATAATAATAATTTTCCAGAATATAGTTTTAGATTATAGTATTGAAATACAAATTCCATCAGCATTACTCAAATAAAATAAATTAACTTTTTGTAATTGTGATCCAAAGCTTCATCATTATAAAATTCAAGAAGCTTTTAAGTGTGTTGAGGTTTAATGAACATAGATATTTGGAATAATCGTTATGCTTCTGTTAGTATTGAAGATGTATTGAAGATAATGTTTATCTTTTCAATTATTATATTACCTAAATCAATTTATTTCAACTGAGGTAGTTTTCTAAAAATAATACAGTATATCTATTCTCATTTTTTGTGTGTGATGTAAGCATTCTTATCTCCTCAAAGTTTAGAAAATTTTATTCTAAAAAATTGTTTTTGCCAATCTTAGCTTAACTGAGGTGGAAAAATGTATATGGGAAATTCAGTATTTTCCATTTATTCCATATTGCCTACTATGATCATAACTGGAAGCATTTTCTGAGTTCCAGAGACTAAAAGTATCAAGCATGTAATTGCTTCCTATGCAAAAAATGGTCACAAGTTCATTTAGACCCCCTTACCTTCAATAACTAAAATAACCCTCTGGTGTATATAATTTTTTTGTTCTTTTCCTTTCAAAAGGCAGTATTTCTATTTATTTTTTGTTACTTGGTTATAAAAAGTTGTGTTCCTCTCTGTAGAAGAAAAAACAGGAAAAGGTAAAATCTAGAGTTTAATTAAAGAAAGCAAACAGGAACATGAATGATTTCACTAGACAGGAGATGGAATAGGTGCACATGCTATCTGAGCCCAAGGGACATGTATCATTCTATATTTCCTATTTGCCTCAGTTCATTTATAGTTAGCTCCAAAATAATCCTCACAAATTTTTTCATTTTTAAACTTAAGTTCATGCTCACACAAAAGAGAAGATAATAAAATGTGGTTAATTATTTTAAAGACCAAATAAATTCTTTCTGTAACTGACAGCATGAATGTTCAATTAGTTTATGCTACTTAAATGCAATGTTGATAATCAAAGTCTGCCTATATTGGGAGGTTAAGAAAAATATTTGGAAAATAGAAAATTATCTGAGTTAGCACAGGAATTAAACCAGGGTTAGAAATCTGCAAAAAGCTTGGGTAGTGCTGCTGCTGCACCCTTACTACTTTTTTTTACTTCTTCTACTGACAATTTTTTTGGAGTTGATTCTGTCACTCAAGCTTTTGTCACCCCTTCAATTTGTACTTCTGGAATAATATCCAAACATGATTCAAGGATGGTAGATTTAGGAACAAAACAGACTGTGTATGATTATATATGAGAAGGCATAGCCACTGACTGATTTAAATGGGTGTAACATTTCCATTAATCATCAAATAATATATATTTCTTCTTAGTTGAAAATAGAATGAGCCTTTTCTAAATCACTTTTCATCAAAACAACATACAGAGCCAAGACAGAGTTTGGAGAAAGACAGTGCAACTCTGTATTTGCACTTGTCTATGTTCTTTAGGAAAGGGGGCTATTGATGTAATGGAGGCACCACCCTGAGTCCTGAATCCAGCCATCCCTTTCCTTGCTTCCTGCCCAGGCAGCCAAATTCATTTAGCCACTGCCCAGAAAGAATTATGTGATTTAATATTTGGGATTGGAGGGGAATAGCAGAATTGGAAGAAGTGGTAATTAGAATTTGAAAACTAAAGGATTTATGAAGTCTTTACTTTTTGTATAAGTCTTACTTATTTAGATAGGTCTTAAAAGTGACAACACTATCGATTTTCTTTGGGTAATAGTATTCTTCTATGTAAAAGATAAAGTGGCATTTCCTTATGTAAATTATTTAATGTAATTGGTAGTATAATGTATCTGGAAAGACTGTAAACTACTGCCTCACTCAGTGACAGGTTTTAAATTATAGTCAGTTTATGTGTAGTTTATATTGTATCAATGTAAAGATGTTGACATAAATTTAGTGTTTGCTCCAAATAAAAATACAACCATAACAATAACCTTTGACAAACTGTCAAAGGTAATGTATTTTAGTTTTTTATGTGGATTAAAATGTGAATATAAAATATAGTAGTTTTGAAAAATTTATTTTAAAATGATGCTGTTCCTATTTCTATTATAGCACATATCATATTTCTGTTTATATGGCAATGAAATCCTCAAAAAATTTTTTCTATCTTTAATTTACTAAGTCTGTTCAGAAATAAGAAAGGGCGTTCCAGTGTTTTGGATCTGAGTGATTGAGGAAATGGTTGTAGCATTAATAATAAACTGCAAAGTTAGCTTATTAACTCTTAAAAATTATGTTATTGATACTTTGTTTGTTGATCATCTCACTCCAACACTTGAGTAAGTTCCTTAAGGACAAAAACAAAATGATGTTTCCTGGAATTGTTCATGATGTTTTGTAGGCTCCAAAAAATATGTGTTGATTAGTTGGGAGTGGTGTGCATAATAAGTTAATTTCTTTGACTTGGGTTGAATGTCCAAAAAGAAGTTGAAATTTGTGGACAGTTAAAATTGTATTTGGAAAGAGGCTAATGATCTTTATCATAGGAATTTTTCCTTCATCTGACTTTTTTTCATAGTTTTATTTTGTTCTGTTTGCCATTCAAAGATCAAGAGCATAAACATTAAATGCAGTTTGGGATTTTTAGATCTTTGTGTCACTGTCCCTCTTTATTCACCTGCAGCTAATGCTTTTGAGGTGAGACACCTTTGCTCTCTATTTAAAAGGAAGAACGTTCTTCTGCCTGTTCATTTGGATGTCTTCTTAACTAAAATCTTATCTCCAAAGGCTTGTTCTGCTGGAAATTTAAGTTTGAACATACACAGTTTATACTAAAATGAAAATAAAAAAGGTGGAATGATATTCATCTCCCAGTTCAGTGTTTGAAGCATATGACTCAGTGTCTATCATTGAGACTTGTTTTGTTTTATTTCATTGGTTGGGTGGATTCTCATATGGGTTCTTCTCATGCATATTCAAATACAGACTACTGTCCAAGCTGTAACTCTGAGCCCAAAGCGGAAAGGAATCTGTGTGTGCGTGTGTGTGTGCAAGAAAGAAGAGAATCAGTTATTTTCCTTCTTACTCAGTTAGGGTCCCAGACTTAATAAAACCTCTTATGCCTACTGAAGTCATGTCTTATTTCTTGTGGGCCAGATTGGCTACAAATGCTTTCCCTATTTCTGTCACACAGTCGGCAAAATGATTCTTTGGTGCAGTAAACTATGTCTTCACATCCAAAGAGAAGGTTGTTTCAGTTACTTACTTTATTCAAAGATTCATTCATCTAAGTATTTGTTTAATTTAAATGAAGAAGGCGAACAGAACCCATTAATATAATATGAAATGGTATATCAGAAGACTTTGCAGAATTTTTCTTTTTTATAATAAATGCTATTTTGAATTTTAGTCCACTTGGATAAAGCACACAGAGGTGCCAGATGTCCTTGCATGATCCTCCCTTCCAGACTATACCTTCTTTAACATTCCTGGAGCTAGTTATTCTTTCCTGGCTTAAATGGAAAGCAGGAAAATAGCATCACTGTATTGGAAAGTTTCCTTTCAATGCCTCTTTATAGGCCAAATAGTTGTTTACAATTTATTCTGAAGAGTCTTCAGCTTTGTTCCATTACCACAGCATTTAGTTGTTTGAAATCTGTGACAACAAATAAATTTATTTATGCTCATGAAACTTACAAAACTTGTTGGCATAGTAGCTATAGCTGCTGTTCCAACTCCGCTTTGATAAACCATGAAAAATAAACTTCTGTTCTAAACTGAAAAGTACTTGCTTATGCTCATAGTACCAAAAGTGTATTAACTTTATATTTTTTTAACTTTAAAATAAATACTAAATAAATTCATTGACTATTCCTCAAAAAGAAAGCTATATATATTAAAATTGAGATTTAAGTAAGGGGATTGTAAATATTGGAAAGAGATAGAACTTTTTAGGTAATCAATTTAAAAACCACAAAACTATCATCTTTTAAGTTCTTTTAAAAAGACATTTAGAACATTGTAGTTAAAACATAAATTTCCTCTTTCTTAAATAAGAAAGCCAGGCTGCTAAAAACCCAAACCTACTTTCTGCTCCCATAACTATTAAGCTGTTCTTCCTTCATGGCACTTTTTACATTGTATTTTAATTATTTTTCTTATCTGATCTGCCAGCAGATGATGTGTACCAAAATAACATCTTCGTAAGAGCTAATATTTATGGAACATTTAATATATTGTAGACAATAGTTAAATTACATGGATTTTCTTATTTAATCATAACACAGGGTTGTGAGGTTGGTTACTACCATGAACCCAGTTTATAGATGAAGAAACTGAGACACAGAGAGGCTAAGTAACTTTCTCGAGGTTGTAAAGGTAGGAAACCACAGCGCCAGGATTCCAACCTAACTTGCTAGATTCACTCTAGAGCTTCCACTCTGAGTGACTGTTGAGCAGACAAGGGTGGATAACCTGGCAGCACACATCCCAGCCCACAGAGTACATTTCAGGGGGGAAATTCATGAAGACAGCAGCAGCAATAGGAGCACAATTCTCTCTTTGCTTATTGTACTATGTAGTATGCCCTGCGATCCAGCAAAAGGCCACAATCACACCCAGTCTGGTGGTCCTGGCACTGGCAGTGGAATTTTCATGATTGATAAAAGCACTGCCTCTCTCCTCAAATACGATAAAGTCTGAAAAAAGTTGGAACCTTGACCTCCATTTCTGTTTCTTTACCTCAGCTTTCATGAGTGGGGGAACCTTTCCTTTATGTCATCAGGGCTCAGGGGTCCAAGCGTTGTGGTGTGGGTGCAGATTGATCAATTTAAGCACCCAGATGTAGCTGGTTTTCAAGGAACCTTTTGGAAGGATAGCCCACAAGGACTAATTCTCGAAAAACTTAACCTTTCCCTTCAATGTATGTTCTACTGCCTCTCATGGCTGATGTGTTAGATACTTAATCATGGATTTTTGTTGTATTTTCTATTCATTAAAATGTCTTAAGTAATTAATTTACTATGACTTTAGCATTGGAATTGAAGGTCTAGGAGATTAAGAGTAGGAATAACTAACTATCACTTTGTATCTGGGATTCAACATTTCTTGCCTTTTTTTAAGGTACTTTTATTAAATCTATAGACACTCCATTTATTATTACTACTACTGTTATACATCTCAGTTTTTAAAACTTTACAAAAAAAGATTTAATGCTGTTATGGAACTTACTTTTTTCACTTAATATTAAAAGTTATAATTCATCAACCTATGAACAGGTGAGCATCAACCTGTGAACCAGGAGGTCACGGTCAGAGCACATGCCCAGGTTGCGGGCTCGATCCCCAGTGTGGAGTGTGCAGGAGGCAGCCGATCAATGATTCTCTCTCATCATTGATGTTTATATATCTCTCTCCCCATTCCTCTGAAACCAATAAAAATATTTAAAAAATGTTATAATTGACCTATATAGTTGCATGTTGTTCCAGACACATACACTCTGTGCACTTTTGTAACTAGGTGTCTCCTTCAGAGTAGGGCACACTGTTCCCACTAGTTTGCTCAGCATAGAACAAACTATGGAGCCAGAGTCAATTTGATTTTCCAGAGGAATATTTGTCCTCCTTTTGATCCATTTATTTCTAAAAGGTGTCTCATTCATACTTCTGTTATGATGGATGTCTGTGTAAGCAGCTTAGGTCACTCCATCACCAGCATTCTGGAGCCTTGTTCCCACTGTTGCTTGGTGCCCAGTTGGGGAATAAAGACCCTCATACTTAATACTCTTCAGTTAGGGTGACGTCACCCTCATCCCAGGCCTGTGTGATGCCCAGGCCTCCTCCTAGCTTGATGAGGAAGCATCTGCTGAGTGGTCAGTACTCCTACTCCGGCTCACAAGCTAAGTTGATTTAGATCACTCTTTAGGGCCCTTCCATTAGGGGCTTTGGGCTCATAATACAGGTCAAGAAATCATACAGGAGAAACAGAAGCACTTCAACATTACCCTAACCCTAACCCTTCCTCCTCCCAGCTCCCCATACTCTTTCCACCAAGAGCAAAATTATAAATTTTTCTTAACACAGGGACAATAATGGAAACTTTTTTGTCATCTCCTTGTGATACCTTGAACCCAAAAGTAAATTGGGTTAAATTCAATTCCTCATTATAATTCCTACTCCCCAACCACATTCTTATGATCTAGTTTTCAGGAACTTTTCACAATGCCTCAACACCTAATAGAGAGTATTCTCTTAATAAGTGCTTGTTGAATAAACAGGAGTGAGTGAATGGATTATGTTTTCCATTTTCTTCCCCTCCTTTCCTTTTCCCTATGCTCACTCTCTTCCAGCCTTTTCATTTGGTCTTCTTTCTTTCATTGAGGTATAATTGACATATAACCTTTTATTATATGTTATAAACTTTTTTAATGGAACTAATAGCTTTGAAAATCAAAGCCTGTCTTAACTTGCCATGCTTTCCTATGGATG
>NW_006291231.1:776290-779778 GCF_000327345.1 Myotis davidii
TGTCTCTCATTCTATCTTTCTTCCTCTCTCCATATAAAATAGGCAATTACTTGTAATCAGTTGATAGTAAAAGTTCTTTGCGCTTAGGAATCTGCTTTCATGGTGCATTTGTGTTTGGAAGCAGAGCATTGAGTAGCTTAGAAATTTGTTGCCTGTCTATTAAATAATAAAATTTAAAATGGAAATATGAACCATTTATGCTTTTTTAAATCATTGGAAAGGGTGTACTGGTCATATGCCAGGCTAGCAGTGGGATTTTCAGGATTGAGTTTTAGAAGCCCCCTTGTATCTCATGAATGAAAAGGTCATATCCAAGAAAGTGAGACCAGCTGTGAAGACTGGTAGGATGTCCAACGGGGCAGCCAACAGCAGCCCAAGGCTGACAGTTGAGGCAGAATTAGCACGTACTACTCCGAGCATATTTATCAGAAGTTGCCAATCTAAACTCTTTTAGTTTCTTCCCACAAATGAAACAATTGCGTTGAGTTACTTGGGCACTAGATTGACGGTCTTAGTCAACTAACAGCAATATTTCATAGGGAGTTACCAAAGTGACATCACCCCTTTAACTTGAACCCAAACAAAATGTCTTACATGGGAAGTTGCACATATACTTTTCTATGAAAGCCTAGAGGAGAAAGAGTTCTTTATTTGAGGCACAGTGGGTAACATCATCATTACTAACATGAAGTCTGTGAAAAAGACAGATTCCAGGATAAAAAATTAAACAAGAAGTTATTCTTTCGCATGTCATCCAGGTTGCAAATCAAAATTGGGAATATTCACACCACATTTTAACTTTTATAACACATTTATTTTTTAAAGTTTTGTTCTAATAACAAGAGGAACATTGTAAAGAGAAATGACAATTTAAGTTTTAAGTACAATTAAAAATAAACAAATGCTGAGAGAGAAGAGAGGATGGTGGTCAATAGCCCAAGATTTGGGACCCAAATGTCGGGATCTGTGCTCCAGCTGAACCTTGTGTTAACTGTGTGAACTCTAGCAAATGAATGCCTCCATCTTTACCATGGGGATGACAATGGTATTTTCTGCAAGAGGTCTTTATGGTATTATGTAAGATAAAGAAAGCATTTGACACTTTAGGTGTTTGTTAAAGAAGGCACAGATAGTACAGACAAATTAATTTTAAAAGATTCAATAAACCATATGAGTTGAGATCTTTAAAAATTAATTGTAAAAGAGTTCTAATATAACATTTCAATTATGACTTTTAGTAGTTTCCTATAAATAAACTCCTTTAATCCTAAAAAAAAAATAGCAAAATTGACCTACTAGAATACATATTTGCCTAATCTGATGACAGTATTCACAAACAATGAAATAGACCCAAATCCATCATCAAGATGAGGAAACATGGAACTGTGGTTTTAGGTTGTCCATTAATTCTTGACTGGTTTCAGCCTGTTTTTACTCCCCCAAACCCAGTTCCACCCAAATTACAGAAATGGACATTTGAGACCCCGAGGACTTGATTTATTTAGCATAACACAATGGTCAGGAAATTGCATTTTAGTGGATTCTGAGAAATTTTCCCAAATGGTGGGGACCAGTGTTGTTTCCCCTGTGCCATCGTATATTTAAATCCCTTTTAAAATACAAAAAAAAAAAAAGCCTGGTAAAGTAATTTCCATTATTTTTGCAGTTCGTTTTCTGCTGAAGATCACTGGAAAAATTGAGAGCCTCCAAAACACCTTTCTTAGAAACAAAATTAGGTGTGTGTTATTGATAGAAAAATCTATTCTACCCTGGAATGAAAGGATCAGATGAACGCTTTTGAGCTTTGCCATTAGGGGAAAAAGATATAAACCGAAACATACCTCCTTATTTCTTCATTTTACTTACTAAATAATTTTTGTTTCATTGTAGAAATGGAAAAGTAATAATGCCTACGAAAATAAACAAAATAAAATCCTAGTTTTATAATATTCCTGAAATATACCTTTAGCTTCTGTTGAGACAGAAGTGTGTGTGTGTGTGTGTGTGTGTGTGTGTGTGAGAGAGCGAGAGGTGTGTGAGAGAGAGAGAGAGAGAGAGAGAGAGAGAGAGAGAGAGAGAGAGAGAGAGAGAGAGAAACAGGCCATTTCACAAATTACTGTGGCTCAATGCCTGAAGGAAATTAGTCTACTCTAAAGAAATATCCTGCTGTAGTCAAGTAAAAATGTAACAGAACTTGAAATACAATACCTTGATCCAGGACTGCATTTCTTGCAAGTGTTGTCACTTACTGACGTTGTGTATACTTCATTCAATACCCAGGCATTGAAAAATATATGAAGGACTGGCGAAAATGGTTCCAGGCTGCTAATTTATGTTAGATGCTTCCATTTAGTACAGATATAAATAATCAAAGCTGTGAAATGCTTGAATTATCTTTCTTTCTTAGTCCTGACCTAGGAATCTTTTTCTTAATGCAATCCTTTCATATTTCAGTGTGCAATGTTTCTCATCTCTACTCTGCCTTTGCTAGATTTTAGTACAATTAATTACATTTTAAGGATACTGTGAATGATTTTGAACATTTTAACTATAGAACCTGCTCTTGGTCAAAGTGAGGTAAATTGTTTCTCCAAGTACCTATTGTTTTCCTTACTTTCAGAATACAACTATTTTAAGTAGCTTTTATTTCAAGGACACAAAATTAAAGATAAATGAACAAATAAATAAACTTAGCTATGGTATGAGTATGTTTCTTTTAATGTCATCATATGGATATTAGATTGGTTACTGTGGGGTTTTTTAAAATGTAAGCTTTAGTTTTCCTAATGGGCTGTAGTTTCATATTTCTCATGCTAACATGTCTTTTTCAGTTTAGCTGTGAAAACTATCTGGTATATATTTTTGTCCCAGTCCAGCAGCAGCACATTTAGGGCAAATGCATGGCTAAGTTGGGAATGTGGCTAAGTTCTAGTGAATGGCAGAAGGCAGTTAAGGCAATATTTACCAACAGCTATATGCAATCAAATTACATTTAGTGTGGCTTAATTTAACTGCCTTTAGCTGATGCTAAGGTGTCGCATAAACATATTCTTCAGCTATAGGTTTCATCTTCCAAATTCTTGAAAATGCTTCCAGGACTATA
This sequence comes from Myotis davidii, assembly GCF_000327345.1. NCBI lineage: Eukaryota > Metazoa > Chordata > Mammalia > Chiroptera > Vespertilionidae > Myotis > Myotis davidii. The sequence goes on from NW_006291231.1 coordinate 779,394, forward strand.
TGCCTATAAAGAAAAGTTTTCTTTCCTTCTGTTTGTCATAGAATATCATAATAGTTCTATCACATAAAAGTAAGCAGCTTTTCATTTTGTTCCCGTCTGCATTAAGAATACCTCTTACCCAGCAAAATCAGTATTTTTTTACGTTAATTTTTTGTTGTTGTTTGTTTTTTAAATTTTTATTTTAGGCTTGTCTACTTTGGATAGGCATTGTTCAATAGGTCTTATCTCCCCTGCATTATTATTACTTTTTATATAATTTAAATTCTTTATTGTTTAAAGTATTACATAAGTCTCCTTTTTCCCCCATTGACCTCTCCCCGGCTGCCCCCACCCCTCAGCACATGCCCTCACTACTCCTCCCCCCATCTGATTATACTTATATGCA
>NW_006291231.1:780874-782383 GCF_000327345.1 Myotis davidii
CTATATGTCTGTTCTTGTGCCAATACCTGGCAGTTTTGAGAATAGTGGCTTTGTAATACAGCTTCATATCTGTTATTGCGGTCCCTCCAACTTTGTTCTTTTTTCTTAAGATTGCTGCAGCTATTCGGGATCTTTTTTTTATTCCAAGTAAATTTTTGGAGTTTGTTCTAGGTCTTTAAAGTATGCCATTGCAGAAAAGGCATTTGACAAAATCCAACACCCTTTCCTGATAAAAAATCTCAGCAAAGTGGGAGTAGAGGGATCACACCTCAACATAATAAAAACCTTATATGACAAACCTAGAGCCAACATTACACTCGATAGGCAAAAACTAACACCATTTTCCCTAAAAACAGGAACAAGACAGGGATGCCCACTTTCACCATTCCTGTTCGACATAGTACTGGAAGTGTTAGCCATAGAGATCAGACAAGAAGAAGAAATACAAGGCATCCAAATTGGAAAAGAAGAAGTAAAACTCATTATTTGCAGATGACATGATATTGTACATAGAAAACTCTAAAGACTTCAAAAAACTACTATAACTAATAAATGAATTTGGAAATATAGCAGGATAAAAAAATTAACACCCAGAAATCTATGGCTTTTTATATACCAACCAGGTGCACTCTGGGGGGAGAGGGGGTCCCTCAGCCTGGCCTGTGCCCTCTAACAGTCTGGGATCCCTCGGGAGATAACGACCTGCTGGCTTAGGCCTGCTCCCGGGTGGCAAAGGGCAGGCTCAATCCCTAGGTGCTGCCCCTGGTTGGGCTCAGAGCAGGGCCGATTGGGGAGTTGGGGCGCCGCCCCCTGTCATGCACAGCGCAGGGCGGATCGGGACATTGCAATGCCACCCTCAGTCATGCTCAGGGTAGGGCCATTGGGGGGTTGGAGCACCGCCCCATCACACTCAAGGCAGGGTCGATGGGGAGGTTGTGGCTCCACCCCCTGTCACGCACAGAGCAAGGCCAATCGGGGTTGGGGCGCTGCCCCCTGTCCCTCACAGAGCAGGGCCCATCTGGGGGGTTGGGGTTCCGTACCCTGTCACGCACAGAGCAGGGCCAATCAGGGGGTTGAGGAGCTCCCCCAGTCACTCACAGAGTAGGGCCGATAGGGGAGTTGGGGCACCGCCCCCTGTCACACACAGAGCAGGACAGATCAGGGGGTTGGGGCGCCACACCCTGTCACACTCAGGGAAGGGCCGATGGGGAGGTTATGACTCTACCCCATCACACACAGAGCAGGGCCCGTGGTGGGGGGGATGGGGTGCTGCCCTCTGTCACCAACAGAGCAGGGCCGATCAGGGAGTTGAAGCGCCGTCACTGTCACACTCAGGGCAGGGCCGATGGGGAGGTTATGGCTCTACCCCATCACACACAGAGCAGGGCCCGTGTGGGGGTTTGGGGCGCTGCACCCTGTCACACACAGAGCTGCAGGGCAATCAGGGGGTTGGGGAGCTCCCCCCTATCAGGCACAGAGCAGGGCTGATCAGGGGCTGGGGCGCTTTCC
>NW_006291231.1:782781-790199 GCF_000327345.1 Myotis davidii
TGGTTCGTTTTTTTTTTTATTTTTTTTATCCTGGTCCAGCTTTAGTTTGAGGCTTGGCTCCAGCTCTTAGGCCTCCGCGGCTGAAAGTAGGTTTCTGGCCTTTGCTTACAATGTTGTGAATCTGCTGGCTGAAGTGCTTCTATATTTGTTAAAATGTTTCAAACTGCAGGCTCAGAGGCCTGCAAGGCAGGTGGGGAACACGTTGGAGTTCCGTCACTGAAGCAAGCAAGCCTCATTTTAGTTTCAAGCTGCCTGGCTGCCAGCCGCCATCTTGGCTGACAGTTAATTTGCATATTGCCCTGATTAGCCAATGGGAAGGGTAGTAGACGTATGGCTAATTACCATGTTTCTCTTTTATTAGATAGGATTATGAACTCACAGAAAGAACAACTAAAAAAACAATCCCATTGCAACAAACAAATTAAGATACCTAGGAGTAAATTTAACCAAGGAAGTAAAGGATCTGTACTCAGAAAATTACAGGATGCTGAAAAAAGAATTACAGGAAGACATAAACAAATGGAAGAATATACTGTGTTCATGGATTAATAGAATCAACATCATTGAAATGTCCATACTACCCATGCAATCTATAGATTCAATGCAATCCCCATTAAAATACCAATGGCATACTTTAATTTTCTTTTAAATCTGGTAAAAGAAAGTATCAGAAAATTAATATATCCTTTAGAATTCTAGTTAAATTTAAAACTTGTTTGTTGACTTTCATTTTCCAATTCTCTGATACAGGTCTTCTTTTTGAGGTTAGTTTCCCAAAGACATCCTGAACTTTCATTTTTGTATAAATTTTATGCAAATGCTATGATTTTCAGTTTTATTACTTTAAATTAAAGCGAACTCCTCAAGATGCTTGTGAGACACTCTTAAGCTCAGAACCTTTCTAGATCAAGGGTCGACAAACTTTTTTCTGTATAGGGCCGGATAATAATACATTTTAGGATGTGGAAGTCACTCTTTTTTTGCAAATATGCAACTCTGGTATCCTATTCTATAGCTGTAAAAGCAGCTATAGAAAATAAATACATAATTGAATGAGCGTGGCTATGTTCTAAGAAAACTTTACTTACAAAAACAGGCAGTGGGTTTCAGATTGCTAGTCCATTTTTTATTACCACTATTCTTGCCTTATTTCAAATAGTCTCTCTCTATCTAATTCTGCAGCTATTTTCTTAGATAAATGACTTTCTATACTAGATAGATGACTTTAGGTGGATCATGGATAAACAATTTTTTATTTTACTAGTTATAATAATTTTAATAAAATGTTTTAAGAAAAAACACAGAAGTAGTACATCATACATGTTTATGGATGTTATTTCAGAAAATACTGTTGATTAGAACAAAGATCATATTACATTTTTTTTATAAAGACTTAATTTTTTAGCGCAGTTTTAGGATCCTAGAAAAATTGAGATGAAGGTACTGAGATTTTCCATATACTTCCTGCCCCCACACATGCACTGCATCTTTCATTATCAACATCCCCACCAGAGAGGTACGTTTGTTACAGTAATTAACCACATCAACACATCATAATCACCCAAAGTCCATAGTTTACCTAAGAGTTCTGTTGTACATTTCATGGATTTGGACAAACTTAAAATGATATGTATCCATCATTATAGTATCACACTGAGTATTTTCACTGCCCTAAAAGTTCTCTCATATTAAATTTTTTAAATGAAAGATATATATATATATCCTTTAAAAGGTAATACTATAGGTGATTCAGTGATATAGCAATAAGTAAGGAGATGTGGCTCTTTGAAGACTGAGTGTGAAAAATGATATTATAAGATTTATCATCATCATCATCATCATCATCTTCAGAAAGCTATTGACTTCCCAAAATGAATGTTCTTCAGCTGGAACTCAGAGTTGCCATTATGTTTGCCAAAGAGTTCTAAAGGGAAAATAATGCCCTGCAAAGATCGTGGTAAATTTAGCTTTATTATCTTTCTTTGTAGGTCTACTTTTCTTACCTCCAACTATAAGTTTCTATTCTTGCTACCCTTCTTTATATAATATTGCTCCTTTCCTAATCTCTACACTTACCTAGAGTGCAGTTGGAAACCTTGCCATTCCTAAAATTAAAAGAAAGTGCTCTCGACATTGTAAACGTCCTTCCAGGTTGTTCTGCTTTTATGCATCGACCTGTAAGTTATATGGGATATGGATCAGTGCGTCACTCAGAAAGAAGGGATGTGTGTGTTATCGCAGTCAGTATTGCATTTTATTTTCTAAAAAGGAACAAAAATATGAGCAAACTTTTCCAAAGCTTCTGTTTAACATGAAGGCATATACAAAAGTGCTTTTAATGATATTTTGGGAAAAAAAAATATCAGAGGTTGCTTTCTTGTTTTGTTGGTTCTAAGCATAACAGATTTGAAGCCTTTGAAGATACTTTGTAATAGAAAACATTTGAAGTTTACTAAAAAAAATTTTTGTCCAATTCTTTAGTAAAACCATATTGTGAATATTTAGTTGTAGGCTTAGAAAATTAATTCAACTTAACAAACTCATACAATACAGCTATTCACAAATTAGATTATCATAATTTTTTTCTCCCACATGGAAGATTTTCTCTTAATTTATTATGATAGAAAAATATTTTTCATAATTAACTAGTAAAGAAAAACAGGAAGTAAAGCATTCTGGCATTTATTTGAAATTTGATTTTATATTTTAAAGTATTTCCTGTATATTTTTTCCTTATAGCTTCAAGATGGAAGATTGTTATTTTTGATGTTTTCTTTTCACAAAGTATAATGTTGCAATTTTATATAAACTCAATACTAGTGTATATAGGACTTATAGTAGATAGGTAATTAAATATTAATATTTCTGTTCTGGAATCAAACTATGTATATCTCATGAATAAAATGTATTCTAGAATATGCTCCTATTTAAGAAAGTAATTAAAATTTAGGAATGCTACTATACAATATGTAACTACTGCCTTTATCATTTGCATAACTTTTGAGTAATAGGAATGAGATGAGGGAGAAAAGGAGGTTGAGAGAAAGGGGAAGATTGTCCTGCCTTCAGTGGTTCATACCTCACCTCCAGGCTGTGTAAAAAGAGAATCCTTAAAGAGGTTGAAGAGAACTAACAGTAGTGAGGATCATTTTTGGAAACTGTTGTCTATGAACTAGAGTGTGGGAAGGGGCAGTGAATGTATGTTTCTCATCTGCCCAATCAGGACCTCAAAGAAAGGAGATGAGTTGTCCAGCTAACTTCCTATGGATAAGTAACAGTTCTGTCCTGCACCATAAAGTAATCATTCAAGATGCAGTGTGAATGTGTCTGTGCTCCAGTAGCCTGGTTAGAGTATGACCTGAGTGAGATCCAGTCAAGGTCTCGTTGAGCCTCCCATGTTAGCCATTTTAAATTTGCCACTTGGCTCAGAGAATGCTAACGGATGGCATGCATCACCCCATTGAACAGATCAAAGTTTAATTGAAGCTGAGCCTAGGAATGAGCTCTCTGTCTTCACATATCTGCTCTTGTATGCGTTTTGTTTATAATACACAGATATGTCTGTAATTCAGTGTGTGTACAGTTACTTGTTGAATCTAAACTGACTGTATATCAATGTAACCTGTCAGATGAATAAGGAAATAAGGAAATCAAACAAGCCCAAGAAAACACATCTGTACTAATTCAAAGATTAACTTTCTTTTAAAGAATTGCTCATAGTCTTGTAACTGAACATACCTTTTTTGTTATTTTCTTTTAATGGTAATAAGTATGAAAAGCACAGAGATTAATGAATATGTATGAGATACTTTTATAATGGAATATAGGATAGATTTCTTTTCCACTGGATGTCATTTATTTAGAAGACACAAAATAAGTGACTTGATGCATCATTAGAGTATCGATAAAAGATCAAAATTTCTTAAATTGCGGTTATTACTGCATTGTGCCAAAATATTTTTAAAATCCTGGGGATTTTATGATTACATCTTAATGTACTGATGTTTAACAAGAAAAAATGGGAACAGAAAATATTAAATTCTTGCATCTTTGCCAAGTCCAAATGGTTATAGTGAATTTAACTTTGGAATTTCCTGACATTTGTGTTGTTGGAAGTGTAGGTTTTACTCAACGGTAAGGGAGCCTTTTGATTTAATTTCCCTATATTTAAATGTTTTTAGGTAATGGTAGAAGGCAGGGAGGATTAGAAGAAAGGAAGGTTCTGGAGGACATAATTTTAACAGCTTACCATTCAATTGTTAAAAGTATTTTCCCACAGAAACTCAGCTTCATCATCTTAAGTCTTCAATACTTTAAAACTTATAAATAATTTCATCTTATTTATCTTGGACTAACAAAATGTTTCCACCCAGAGTAAACTAAAAAGAAAAGAAAAAAGAGAAGGAAAGAAAGGAAAGGAAAAGTCACTGCTGGCAAATAGCTACACTTCCAAAGAAATACCATTTTGGAATGCAGACCAAAAATTTAAGCTCATAATGTTTGACTATGTTATCAGTAACTTTAATGCATTTTGAAATAGAAATAGCTTTCCAACTGTTGCTGTAATGTTAAAATGCACTGTGATGGAATTGCCTCTTGTTGCCTTTAATTCATGCCTGAGTTACTTACTCCAAATTAGTATTTACAAAGATGCAGTATTAATTTCAAGCCAAAAGGGAACCATTCATTACATTGATACCATAGTAACCCTTTTAATAATGCTATTATTTTGCCCACGTAGACTCAAAACTCTTAATTAAAAAGTTCCTATTAATAATAACAAACAGAAACTATTTTAAAAATGTACTTCCCTAGATCGATAACAAGAGGAAAAAGGGATCAAGAAGGAATATATAATCTTTCTATGGTAAAATCCTGAAATAACACAAAAATACTGACATTACATGACAGATAGTAGGCTTCTGTCCTCTACATGGCCCCTGGTGTTTTCTGTCTTTCTAAAAAATGGTATCCTTCTCTTTTCGTTTTCCCTTTGGGCTACTGCCCTCTTTTTTCCTTTCTCTTCATATCCAACTTTAGAATTATTTACAGTCATTCTCTACTTTCTTTCTTCTGACTTATTCTTGAACGCATTGTAATTTAGGGAATATCCTCACCAGTCAAGTAAAACTAATTTCATCAGGATCACTAGATGAACTTTTCCCATTCCTATAAAAAAATTATAGAGTTGGATTCCCAAAAGAGGACACAGATTTCTCCTATGCAGCTGCCCCTGAGTCACACGTGCTTTCAATGTCCCACAGTTCGCTCACACTCATACACAGACTTTAGCTCCACTAAGCCCACTCTACATGTACCCTACCAGCATTTCTCATGTCATCCATCTCAGTGATTGACCCAACTATCCATCCATTCTCTTGCCCAAGACAGAAATCTGGGTACCACTCGCAATACCTCCCTTTCCTGACACAACCATTTTATCCCAAGACATTTGTATAGATTCTACTTCCTAAATATATTTTGAGTTGATCCACTTTTCTACCTTCATCACCACTGTCTCTCTTCTCTCTCTTTGGGATGGCTTTCTTTGAGGTCTCTATATCTCCTGCTTGTTGCACTCCATTCCCTTTTCCATATTGCAGCCATGGTGATCTTTCCAGAACACAAATTTAGTCATGTGACTCCCTTGTTTGAGTCCCCTGTTCTCAGGATAAAGTTCCTGCATGTCATCCTCTGCTTACCTCTCCAGCCTCCTTTCTTTCAATATGCTCTGTGACTCAAGACACATTAACATTTACTTAGTTCCTCAAAAAAATTATGCTCTGTTGCCTTGTCTCTGTGTGTGCTCTTTACTCTGCTTGGAAAACAATATTCCATTTCATTGCCATAGCCTCTGGTAGACCTATTTATTATGTTTCAGTTTAACTGTCAGTTTCCTGTGGAAGTTTTTCCTGACCTTTTTCTCCTCTGCACTTGTTCTCCTCTAGTTTTTATCACACAATGTCATCATTGGGCATAACTCTGATCTCCTGGCCACCACTGGCAGCTTCTGGGGAAGGAGTCCAACAAACCCCTAGTTTCAGCTGTCTCTCTGCTTTGCAGTTCTGTTTCTGGTCCAAGGAAATGTTTATCTTGTATTTTGAAACCAGCTAGGTCTTCTTGTTTTCTCTTTTTTATATGTCATCTCTCACTGCTATGTGTTTGGAGCAGAAGGGGAGTACTGAAGTATCTTGACTAGAAGTCAAAATCTGCATGTGTTAATAAGCTGTCCAGGTGATTCTTATGCACATGAAAGTTTTGTACATAAGTACTCTGTTTTATTCTATTGAAAAGACTGAGCTATTTGATGTGAACTTATTCAAGCTCAGATTCCCTCTATTACTACATCTGCATTTTCCATTTCCCTGCGTTTGATGAATTATCTTTCCATCTTTCCAGAAAAAAATGTTCCAACTCTGCACTTAATTCTTTCACTGTTCTAGACTCCTTCTAACTCTTGCCATTAATTAGTTAAGTTCCTAGCTTGTATCTCTTCTCTTTCCTGACACCTCCTCTTTACCTACAGTCAAAGCCATCCTAATACACATTAACACAGAACTTCTCTTCTCCAGCTCTCTCTTCCAGCTCTTATAAATCATTGATCAATTGCCTCCTGTATGCCCCCTACTGGGGATAGAGCCCACAACCCAGGCATGGAATCAAACCTGGAATCCTTCAGTCCGCAGGCCGATGATCTATCCACTGAGCCAAACCAGCTAGGGCATCTCCTCCATCTCTTTAATCACCCTCATGATACTCTTTCTTTCTGACCAGAAAACTTACTATTAAGAAGTCAATGCTTCTTAAATTGATCTTTAGATGAAACACAGTATTCATTAAAATGCTTTTTTTTAAGCAGAAATTGACAATCTGATTCTAAGGTTCATATGGAAATTCATATACAAATCATGTATCATATGTAGGACATATATAAAGAACTCTTACTACTCAATTATAAAAATACAACTCAATTAAAAACTGAGCAAAGTAATTGAATAGTAGTATCCAAAGAAGAGTTATAAAAAGCCAATAATCACAGTGTGCAACATCATTAGTCATTAGGGAAATGCAAACCAAAACTGCAGTGTGATACCACTTCACACCATTACAATAAAAATGATAATTATGAGTGTTTGCAGGATGTGGAGAAATTGGAATTTCCATATATTGCTAGTGATACTATAAAATATTACAGCTACTTTGGAAAACAATTTGGCAGTTTCTCAGAAGATTTAACACCGAGTTGCCATATGACCCAGTTTTCAGGCGCAGAAAAACTTCAACATGAATGTTTGTAGCATATGAATATTCATATTTATGTTAATCTTCATAGAGCCAAGAAAATGGGAACAACCTAAATGTCCATCAACTATTGGATAAATAAAATGTGTTGCATCCATAAAATGGAATGCTATTTG
>NW_006291231.1:790960-798822 GCF_000327345.1 Myotis davidii
AGTGGGTCTGCCCTCTGCCACCTGGGAGCAGGCCTAAGCCAGCAGGTCGTTATCTCCCAAGGGGTCCCAGACTGCGAGAGGGCACAGGCCGGGCTGAGGAACCCCCTCCCCCCGAGTGCACAAATTTTTGTGCACTGGGCCTCTAGTCTTAATATAACTAGTATTCAAATGTGCATAACAGCTTTATTTATAATAGCCCCAAAATGGAAACAACTCAAATACCATCAAGTGATGAATGGATAAATAAAATGTGGTATGTCCATACAGTGGAATATTATTCAACAATCTGAAGGTATGAAGTACTGGTATATGCCACAACATGGATTAACCTTGAAAACATTATGCTCAGTGAAAGAAACCAGTCATGAAAGATCAGATATTGTATGAATCCATTTATATGAAATGTTTAGAACAGGTAAATCTATAAAGACAGATTAGTTAGTATTACTTATAGATCCATTAGTTATAGATTAGTTATTGCCTAGCACTTGGAAGAAGACAGAGAGAGTGACTACTAATGAGATGGAACTACTTTTGGGAGAATGAAAATGGTCTCAAATTAAGTTGTAATGATGGTTGCAATCCTATGAATATATTAAAAACAATTGAATTTTATACTTTAAATAAAAGTGAATTATATTACCACACAATTATTGTATTTAAATAAGGCTGTTTATAAATATACAGTGAAATTCTGTGTATACCTTGCTTTCAAAATCTGAAAAGGGGAAACAAACATTAATTTTCCATTACAACTTATTTTATTTCAATAATGCTATGTCCTTTAAAAAGCTTGGAATAGTTAGCAATTTATTGTGTTTAAACTTTGGTCATGAATATTCCTAATTTTAAACAGTATATGAATTAATAGAAGTTGAATATCAAACAGAATATACTCTTTATACAAAAAAAAAATTATACTGAATGGCCAAATACATAAAGTTCCTTGGCATACATGGAAATAAAATATTCTAAGAACACATTAAAAAAAACCCAAAATTTGTTGATGTTCTAATTCTCTGTAACACAATTGTTCCATGGATTGCTTTTATGTATGACATGTAAATATTGGAACTGACAATCTCTAGGGCACTGTTCTTAGAATTCAGTGATATCTGAGATCACACTTAGCACTACTTACCAAATTATTCATTATATTCTGCTTTGAGTAAGATTTACAGTAAATGTTGTAAATGTTGGTTGACAAATATAAGGTTATGTGGTTTGGCAGTCAGTAACCTGTCAGATGGTTTTGCTTAGATTTAGTTTTCTTAAAAAAAACACACACAAAAAAAAACCGTGTTCAGCCTCTTCAAATTATCAAACACTTTCCACTCCTTCTCTCTCTTTACCTTTCCATGGCACACTTAAAAACCACCTCCTTTTTTCTTTTTTTAATATATTTTGATTTTTTACAGAGAGGAAGGGAGAGGGATAGAGTTAGAAACATCGATGAGAGAGAAACATCGATCAGCTGCCTCCTGCACACCCCCGACTGGAGATATGCCCGCAACCAAGGTACATGCCCTTGACCAGAATCGAACCCGGGACCCTTCAGTCCGCAGGCCGACACTCTATCCACTGAGCCAAATGGGTCAGGGCCCGCCTCCTTTTTGACAGTGTTCTTTCTTAGCCTCCATTCATCATACTCTTCCTATTACTCCCTTAACCTTTCCTTCCCAGCCTCCTATACTGGCCTTTCTTCCTTTGACTTTCACTTAGATGGTGGTGGTTCTCAGTGTTCCCTCCTTAAGTTCAGCTCTCTTCATTTATGTGTTGTCTTTGAGATCCAATCTATTGTTACAACTTCAAAATGCAATTCATGGAGTTGGTGATAAATCACAAATGTACATATTTATGCCTTACATCTTTTCTGAGTTTTAAATTTTTAGTGGGGCAATTGGAATTTCTGCCTGTTTCTCTCAAACATCTCAAGTTCAAAATGTCCCAAACTCAACTTAATCTCAAAATATGTTCTTCCCTCTGTGTCACATTCTCTATTATTAGTCTAAAGCTAATTGCATTCCCACTTGCCACTGTCATTGGTTCAGGACTCTATTCCAATCAGCACATTCTCCTGACTAGAGGAGTTTTCAAAAATAAGCATGTGACTCATTGAGGACATTAAAACAAAAGGGAAGCTTTGCTTGGTTTTCTTTGGGAAAAGTTTTCTTGCTCTTAGGAGAGAATCACAAGAAGAGACACCCTCTCTTCTGCTTGATGTCCCAGTCGAAGGTTTAGCCTACAACTGCTATGGCCATGTTGCTTCTATCAAGGAAGGCACCCTCAGGATAATGTCGAAGCACAGAGGAGGGCATGGCTGAGTGTATCTCACAGAAACCAGTCCTGAAGTCCATACCCCTTCTGAACTTTCAGATATGCAAGCTATTAAATTTCTGGTTTATGTCAGTTTGGATCAGATTTTCTACTATTTGCAGACCAAAGCCTCCAAACTGATAAACTTTTTAAAAAAGTTAATGGAAGGTAGGTGGAGGCACATTAAGTATGCAGAGCATGAATCGAAATAATTCCCATTAACAAATGGCTTCCCCATGAATAGATATAGGCACATTTGTATATATCTAGGCAATATACACTTTATATTTGAGAAGATAATACTTCCAAACCCGATTATGACATTCTAGTAGCTCTGCGCATGAATCCGTGTGCCAGTAGGTCGCTGCTGCCCTCCTATAGCTCTCCGCCAGCTTCTGACCTGTAGCTCCCCCCGCCACCCCTCATAGCTTGTTGCCCTGCCCTCTCCTGTAGCTCTCCACCTCCTGCTTGCTTGCTTGCCTGCCCTGCCCCATCCTGTAGCTCTCTGCCACCTGCTTGTAGCCAGTAGGTCACTGCCACCCTCCTGTAGCTGTCCACCGGCTGCCCCATCCTCCAGTGGCTCCCTCTGCCCCTCTCCCCTCTCCCCCTGCACCCATAGCTTGCTGCCCTGCCCACTCCTGTAGCTCTCAGCAGCTAGCTTGTACCTCACTGGCCCACCCTCCTGCTGATCTGTGATCTGGTCCTGAAGTGTTTGGTCATTATACCTCAGGGTGTAATGGCTAATTAGCATATTCCTCTCTTATTATATAGGATGCTCTTGAAGAAATGATACTACAAAAGAGTTAAATGCATTCATCCTTCTTAACATAAATATTAATGCTAAATTTAAGTTTAAATGGATGAATAAATATTGGGCATGGCTGCATTGAAATGCAGTAAAAAAAGAAAGAAAAAAAATACCAAATGTTTTAATTTAAAAATTTTTGGAGGGAGTCTAGCTCAAAAATAAATGAAAAACATTCTTATTTTTCATATAGAATTCTTAAATACTTTGCCGAGAGCCTTTTACATGTAATTATTTTGACTGTAACCTTTTAAAATTCCTACTCAATTCTAAGGAGAATTGTGAAACATGGAGTTTTTGAACAATAAAATATTTAACACAAAACCCACAAATTTAATATCATTCCATGTGATCTTCTGTGTTCCAAATATTTTTCTCCTTCAAAAAGAAAATGTTAAACATCTTTTAGTTGTTTACTCTTTTTGTTGTCAGGAAGGATATTTGGAAGTAGAGAACAAAGAAGTTCTTTATTATGAAAGGAAATGCCAAGAAATGAGAGTTAATGGTTAAATGAAAGACTTAAGTTCTTAATTTTTAAGAATTTGGATTAATCCTGAGCCCCATAAGTGCCTTGACTGTTGGTATAACTTTAGATGTAAGAGGATCAGAGGCAAGTTTTCTGGCTCTTCACCTTTGCACTTCTTGCTGCTGTACTTTGGGCTCTTATCTTTTTTTTTTTTTTTTTGTCTTTCTTGTCCAGAAGTGATTGATTAATTTATTTGGTTAACCAAGTATAACTATTCTAGTGTTCTTTCTCTTCTGAATCCAGTTCAGTTTTTTTAGGATGTACTGAGCTAAGACAGAAAACACAAGATGCAAGGGGTCTTAATTTTGTACACATGGTTTCATTTTGTTGGATTAAGTCTGATGGTAACTCACCAAATTACATAGATGCCCCTCCTGTAGTCAGTTCCTGTTAGAATTCTGATCTCTCCTGGGGAGTTGGTAGATTTTGATTTGTACAATTGTGCCTTCAGTGGTTGACTATTAAGCCTCAAATAAAGATATTATTTTAGAGAATGTCTGAATCTGGTAATTTTTTTATATGCATATTCCAAGAAGACGCATGAGCATATAGTTATTTCATGATGCAGCTTGTAAGCAAGCGTGATAGAATAAATGGGAAAGGAAAGGATAAATGAATAGACTTACAGAGGAATTTAAGAAAGGCATTGCTGACCTGACTGGTGTGGCTCAGTGGTTGAGCATCGATCTATGAACCAGCAGGTCACAGTTCAGTTCCCAGTCAGGGCGCATGCCCGGGTTGCAGGCTGGATCCCCAGTAGGCGGCATGTAGGAGGCAGCCAATCAGTGATTCCTTCTCATCATTGATTTTCCTATCCCTCTCTTCCTCTCCCTTCCTCTCTGAAATCAATAAAAATATATTGTAAAAAAGAAAGGCATTGCCAACTATTTTTATAATCATTTTTTCTTGTATTTACAATAACATTTTCCTTTGTTTTTATTAATACATTTCTTAAAAAAATAAATGTAACTAAAAAAACTAAATGCTCAAGTTCATATTTCAGTAATTATCTGTTTGTGTCTTTTAGTATTGGTCTCTGTATTCACTGGTCTTTACTAGCTCTGTTCCTTAGAAAGGACAGTCAGCTCCCAGCAGGCATAGCTGGATTTTCCTCACAATGGCTCATTTCCTTTTCAGTGTATTAACAATTAGTGCCCAGTGTACCAAATTGTAGCTTTGACTTTCCACCTCTCGATGCTTATTGAACTAGAAGAAAAGTACATTAAAGCTTATATAAATGGCCAGGTTCCCTGCTTTAGTGAAAGTTTAAAAGAAAGCAGACCATTCATTAATGTGAAAGGGAATAGACTAGTCCCAGCATTGAGTAAACTGAATGAATTAGAAGGGAGGTACAATAGGAAAACTGGACACCTCTCAAGTTTGCCCTTTGTGGTGTTTCTATATTATTTTAGATTTGGAGTTAATTCCCAGAATGTCAAATATACCCATATTCAGATGTAAGTACAAAAACATTTCCTGAAGTCAAATAGACAAAAAGAAAAAGAAAAAGAAAAGCATTTGCCACCTTCCATTGGTTCAAAAGATTAGTGTGAAAATTAGCTGTAAAAATTTAAAATGTAGCTACTCCATATTTTAAAATATAATCCCTGTATGTGTTTTTATAAAGGCTGTAGTAGGATAATTCCTAACTGATGTAGAATGGAAACTAAAACGTTGACATTTTCACTTATTTCCAATTTAAATTGCATTTGGGGGGGCGGGGGGAAGGATATAGAGTTTTGCTTTAGTTGGCCTTGTTTTACTGCCATGGGAGTTTACTTTCATCTCAGTTCCCATAGATATGTGTGAGAAATTCTTTAGGGCCTGAAACAAGAGTATCTTCAGGGTTATATGATCTGACCTAATCAACCATGATTGCACTCATACTCTTTTTTTTAAAATCCCTTCTAAAAGCTATTTAATGAAGGCCTTTCTCACCGTCTTCTCCTTCTTCCCTTGATTAGACATCGATGAGTGCAGCGTCATTCCTGGGATATGTGAAACTGGCGAATGCTCCAACACCGTGGGAAGCTATTTTTGCATTTGTCCACGTGGATACGTAACCTCAACTGATGGCTCTCGGTGCATTGGTAAGCCTTGTGTTTTTGAAAGCACAATACACTGCTTCTTTATATGGACAGAACAGCCCAAACAGGTATGAAGATGGCAACGATTATAAAACCATTGGGAAAATGGCTGAAAGAGTTGTTTAAAATAAACGGTACCACTATTGAGAGATTGATAGACCAGATGCTCTTTGCAAAGACTTCAGTTTCAGAAGCCATCTGGGTTTGTTTTATGTTGTCAGAGTCATTTTTGAAATGAAGAAAAACTTCCTCAAGACATTGCTTTTGCCCAGCATTAGCGACACAAAGGCAGGAGAAAGATTTTAAAAATTCTGCTTTGGAGAAGAATGTAGTAATTAAATGTTCTTTTGAATCATGAATATAGTCAGTATCTTATTTACTTAGGCCTTGCTTATTCTAGTGAAAATATTTATGATGGAAAAGTAATGGACACCTTTAATTTTGTTCTTTAAACACATTCAAATTAAAGCTAAATATATTTTATGTTCTTCTTTGTTTAGAGAAACGGAACAGTTCTTCTTGATCATGTGTAGGTCAGCCATTATTGAGCAAGTCTTAGACTTTTAGGGCATTATGAGATACAGGAATTAGGAAAATTAAACCAGCACCCAAAAATGGAGTATCTTGGTTTACTAGAGGATGGTCATCGGGATAGAGCCAGTCTCCTATCCCCACCAGGAGGATATGTCAGCAACTGACTGCCAGGCCTCTGTAGATCCTGATGATGGTGCCCAAGTGAACTGGGTGGCTGAAATGGAAATACAGAGTCAGCCCCAACAAAAGGGCTGAGGCCTGAATCCATTTACTAAAATGTACTGATATGCCAGACATTATGCTAGTTCTTCCCATCCAACAATAAATATGAGAGATATAGATCCTGTTTTAGATAGGGATCGAATCCACAACCTAAGTATGTGCCCTGACTGGGAATTGAATCGGTAATCTTTTCAGTGTATGGGACAAAGCTCCAACCAACTGAACCACATAAGCCAGGGCTCATTTAACATAATTTAACAGCTATGAGAATTGAAAATTAGTAGAACAACCAAAATTGGCTTAATTTTCCTAAACTATATAGGAAAATAATGCACACACACACAATCATCTGCTTGAAACAGTTAATGGACTCAACTCTGCGGGAAAAATGTCAACTTGGGAGTCATTACTGAACATCAATGGCTGTATGTCATTGATTTTGGCTTCAGGAAAGTTGTTCTAGAATATGGCTAGAAGAAATGTGGCTGGAGAAATAAATGAGGATTTTACTGTGAATTTCTGGAAATATCAAATAAGGTATATGTAACATTTTACTTGGTAGGCAAGTGGGGAAGTCCTTGGAGAATGAATTGGAATGGAGTTGGGGAGGGGTAAGAAGAAAGACAAACTAGTTAGAAGGCAGAACTTGCCATAATAAATATTACTGTTTTATATCATATTTCTAAATTATTTCTTTATCCTTGATTTCTTAAATTGCTAAATCCTTCTTTAGTCAGATGACACTTGTTCTTTTTTGTTGTTGTTTGCATTGAAAAGGAGGCATATTCTTCATGATATTCAGATAGTCAAAATCAAGATTTCTAATGATTTACTGAGGTTGTTTTTCTTTAATGTCAGATATTTGGTTTACTACTAAATCATGATAAACTCTCTTTATCTCCTGCCTAGCTATATAAAAGTCCTAAGCCTTTTCTTGGGCATTCAAAGCCCTTTAGAACATGACCCAGACTGTATTCAGGACTCATCTTTCACCCAACACATTTCTCTCATTGTGCACATGAGCACAATCCAGGTCCTTGCCCACAATATCCCCTCTATCTGAAGCATCTTGATGTCCCCCTCTGTGCTCATTAAAACTAACTGAAATTCTGGCCCTTCAACAAATCGGATGCCTGACCTACCTAGTTTATGAAAATGTGAAAATCCTCACATTTTATTAATGATTTATAAAAGTGCTTTTTAACATTTTCTTTTAAATTCTAAAAAAAAAACCAACAAAAATTCAACTGATCCTTCAAGTACCCAATCAGATACCACAATTTCTTTATCGCCATTGCTACCTAATCCACATTCTCTTGGACAAAATTCATCAGCCCCTACCATATTATTTTTAATTTCTTTCATTTCTGGG
>NW_006291231.1:799060-807804 GCF_000327345.1 Myotis davidii
GCTTTGATTTTTTAAAATCTGGGTGTATTTTCTTAGGTTGAATTTATTTATAATTGAATTTTGTAGGTCATAGATATTCCCATGCTATTTATTTTGTAACCAAATATATGCTAACCATAATAAGTTGGACGAACTCAAAATTTTTTTTTGAGTGTGAAACTACATGTTATCTGCAGCTTTATTCCAAGAATGGCACATGCTGAATGCTTCCCTTCCTTATTCTAGTTAACAAATATATCCAAAGTCTATCCCACATTGTAAAGCATCAACAAACTGCCTTCTTCTTTTTCTTTTTAATCCTCACCAGAGGATATGTTTTTTATTAATTTTTAGAGAGAGAGGAAGGGGAAGAGAGAGAGAAACATTGGTCAACTGCCTCCCATACGTACCCCAACCTATGATCTAAGCCATAACTTAGGTATGTGCCCTGACTGGGAATCAAACCCAAAACCTTTTGGTGTACCAGATGACCATCCATCCAACTCAGCCACCTGGTCACAGTAACTGCCTGTTTCCTTTATGTGTAGGAAAATATTTTCATATGGCATGAAAGCTTAGCTAGACATCCTATCTAATAATAGACAAACATGGTAATTGACCGTACCTTCACTATGCCTCCCATTGGCTAATCAGCATGATATGCAAATTAACACAACCACGATGGCAGCCGGCAGCCACGCAGCTAAAGAGAGCAGGAGGCTTGCTTGCTCCAGTGATGGAGGAAGTCAAGGTTCCCCGCCTGCCGCGGCCCAGCTCTGAGCTCCAGATGCAACAATGTTGCAATTATAGAAGCTAAACAAACCCCAGGTACCTGCTTTCAGCCACCATGGCCTCAGAGCTGGGAGTGCCAGTGATGGCAACAGATTCAGCCACAAGCCAGGTTGATGGCTGCCAGCACAGTGGTGGTGGTGGGAGCCTCTCCTGCCTCCTCAGCAGCGCTAAGGATGTCCGACTGCAGCTTAGGTCTGCTCCCCGCTGGCAAGTGGACATCCCCCGAGGGCTGCCGGGCTGCCAGAGGGATGTCTGATTGCCATCTTAGGCCCAATCCCCCGGGGAGCGGGCCCAAGTCAGCAGGTGGTCATCCCCCGAGGGGTCCCAGACTGCAAGAGGGCACAGGATGCATTGAGGGACCCCCCCTTCCCCCAAGTGCACTAATTTTTGTGCACCGATCCTCTAGTCCAGCCATGGGCAAACTACAGCCCACGGGCCGGATCTGGCCCGTTCAGCTGTTCTATCCAGCCTGCGGAGCCGAAAGAGCGGAGGGGTCTCTTGCTCTCCCCTCCACTCCTTCACCAGCAGCAGTGTTAACATGTATTAGTTCACACAAACACTCAATCCATGCTTTTGTTCCGGCCCTCCGGTCCAGTTTAAGAACCCATTGTGGCCCTCGAGTCAAAAAGTTTTCCCACCCCTGCTCTAGTCCTATATAATAAAAGCCTAATATGCAAATCAGTGGAATGACCAGTAACGATGATGCACACTGACCACCAGGGGCTGCCCCTAGCCCACAGGCCCCAGGCCAGCCATAGTGCGTGCCAGCAGGGACCCCCTGATTGCCCTGCCAGTCACCCCATAGATTGGCCCTGATCGCCGGCCAGGCCTAGGGACCCCACCCATGCACAAATTTCATGCACCGGGCCTCTAGTTTTAATTATACCAGTAAAAGAGGATAGTTTTTCCATTTAATTTCATGCTAACTATAAAAGTCAAATTCCTAATTTAAATTTTTCTGGTGTGTTTCATCAAATTTTTTAAATATCCAGGAAAGAGCTTTCTATTTTTAACAGAGTACTAACATATGTCATTTCTAAAGAGTTGAAATATCCTAATAATATTTTTAGAAGCATTTTTAGTAACACAACTTGATGGCCCTTATATCATTTTGGAAGTCAGTGTCATTGTCATATCCATGGCATTTTTAATACCTAAGCTTTAGATTGTAATATAGGCAGAAGAGTGACTGGCAGCCAGCGATGAGTAAATAATGAACTGACAAGCAGCATGGAGCAAATTCTGTGTGAAAAATAATGTCACTGCTGCTGTTGTGTACACAGAGCTCTAGTAGGAACCCTCAGCAGTGGGACTCCCAAGTGCCAGTCAGCAGCGAGTGAAGTTCAAAAAATGAGAGCAAGGGTTTAGAAATCCTTGCAGTAACATGACTTCGCCACAGCTTCCAAGTGCTTTACCGTGAGCGTTAAACAAAAGTTTCCGTGCACAATATTGCCTTGGAATATTCTTGAGAAAACAAACCTGGAAAACATAATGTGGGGGATGGGGAGGAGAGAAAGTTTGAGGTAATTAATTGCTAAGTAATTTTTAGGCAATAAATGCTATAAGTTGAAATGAAGGGCCTGATTATTGTAGTAAAAATTGATCACAGGAAATGAGCACTGATGTTGATCTTGAAAAATGGGCAGGAGCTCCCCAAAGGAATTAGGGTGTGCTGAGCAAGGAGAAAGGTGTGAGCAAGATTATAGGTGCTGGGTGTCTTGGTGGACTCAGGAGATGGTGAGAAGAGCATGTCTGGGAAAGATTGCTGAGTAAAACGGGAAAGATGGGTTGAGATGAAGGGTTCTATTGCTAAAGTTCTTAACTGCCATGCTAAAAAGTTCCAGGTTGGTCCTAAGGGCAGTGAGAGCCCATCAAGACTTTTGAGCAGAACATGGACAAAAATCAATGGGGGAAAACTGTTATAAAGAAATGAGGAAGATCACGATACGATGATGTAGAAGGATGTGGGAATGTGCTGTTATTATGCAGCATTTTATGTGAATGATGGGTGTTGATTATATATGCATATACACATTTATAACAACACTTGAAAGATAACCAAAAACTAAATATTTAACTAAAGGGGAAGGGAAGATAGGGATGAAACAAAGTACTGAATATTATTTTAGTTTTAACTTCAGAATTATGTAATAGGTGATTGGTGGATCAGGGATAGTATTTTAATTAAGAAAGAATGTCCCAGAAAGAGAAGCTTAGACAGTGAGGAAGGAACAGTTCACTATTTTAAAGAAAGAAGTAACTCTAAGAACCATTGTTCCTAGTTCTAGTTAGTCTTGTGTAACGGAAACACGAAAGCAAACATGAATGTATTTTAGGAATAGTCCGAATCTGCAGAATCAATCAAGGGAAACCCATGTTGGCGCCAGACCATCAAAGAGGCGGGGCAGCCTCCAGGATCAGGGGATAAAACCTGAGACAATGGTTGCTATTTACCGAACACCTACTATCACTACTAGTATTCTGGCTTGAGCCAACCTCATCCGTGTTTTCTGGCTGAACCCTTCATTTTTAACAAGCAAAGCTCACTCAACAGGAAACATATTTATTTCAAGTACAACCCCCAACTTTTACCAAGTTTTCATCACAATGTATAATTAACCTTTAGTTCTCTTAAATCAAGTTTAGACTGAATGTCAAGCCATGAAACAAACTCTGATAATGGTACCATTATTTTGCTTCAAGATAGATTTATATTTTAATCAGAAGAGATGGATTGCTTCCTCTTTTTCAGTGTGGCTTTAAATAAGACTTCATGTAAACCTTGCTCTGGGAGTGTAGTGAGGGCGATAGGCTGTTATTGGAGGAATAGACTTGTTTTCATTCCAGTGACATATCAGTCCTACAGTTAAACATATACCAAGCATTAGAAGGATTTGTCCTAACGGGTAATAAATATGCTTCATCTGCCTTTGCTCCTAATAATTCCCTATCTTAAGAGTCTGCCTAGATGACTCTTAGTTAGTTCTGTAGGAGGTCCCTTTTTTATTTCAAATATTTTATCATATGACACATTTCCAACACAGTACTTTATCAAAGATATGCAAAGCAAAGAACCTAACTCCTAGCCACTCTTTTGCCTTTGAAATCTATTTTTGGGGAGACCTTAACAATGAGACATCACTGATCTGTATTTCATCCTGATATGTTTTTGACTCAAAAGTTGGAGGTGACTTCCTTGCCTCCTTGATGTTATTAGAAGAGAATAATTGTGGAATTTATGAAAAAAGTTATGATTTACTTTCCAATCTTCACTTTCTGCCCCTCTACCCTCTCATCAGTGACATGGTTTCTTTCAATAAATACTATTGGACATAAGAGGGTAATTCAGTATCTTTGACAAAATACATAATGAAAATGCTACTGAGTATTAAGTAATAATTTTAAATGAATTTGTATTTTATTAGTCATAGGAATCTTCATAAGCAGGAATTATGTAGTACCTACATACTGTGAGGTGTTGCTCACATGCATTGCAATGTTCAGTGTAAGATTTGTGGATGCCTTAAAATATTACAAACTCCCAAAGTTTGAGAGTGGTAAATGCAGATTCCCAAGGGATTCCTGATGAGCACCTACTCATTTTTATATTTATTCACTTATTTCCAATGTGCTATTGTGTTTGGCCCATTAGTTGTTTAGACGTGTAAGAGGTTTTTCAGGCTTGCAAATCTCCCATATGGGCTTGAAAAAGAAAAGTGTTTTCTCCAGTTGTTGCATAGATATATCCATTAGATGAAACTTATTAACTATACTATTATGATTTTCTCTATATCTACTGAACTTTATCTACTTTGTCAGTTACTGACAGAGTTGTATAAATACCCCACTATGGGCCGGCGGCATGGCTCAATGGTTGAGTGTTGATCTATGAACCAGGAGATCATGGTTGGGTTCTATCAAGGGCACATGCCCAGATTGCAGGTTTGATCCCCATTGGGGGACATCCAAGAGGCAGCCAATCAATGATTCCCTGTCATCATTGATGTTTCTATCTCTCTCTCCCTCTCCCTTCCTCTCTAAAATACATTTATAATCAATAAAACTATAAATAAAAAAATAAATATGATGGTAGATTTCTCAGTTTTTCTCTGTGTTTAAGTTTTTGTTTTATATATTTTGATGTTATGTTATAAGATGATGATGTTTAAAATATTATATTTTCCTGATAAATTGAGCCTTTTTTCAATATGTATTGATTCTAAAGTTCTTTTCCTTTTTTGTCAATTTCTAAATATTTTTTCTTGGTATATTTTATCTCATATTATTTTGCACCACATTTTGTGAGAGGAAGTGTAATGTTTAAATATATGCCTATTTTATATTTTTCTTCTCACTGTTTTTGCTTCCTTATGTTTTAAATTTGTCTCTTTTAAACAATCAAAATCTAAATTGCTTTGCACAATATGAAAATCTTTACCTTTTAAGTTGAGACTAAACTCATTTATATTAATTATAGTAACTGATATATCTGTTTTTTTAATTCTTTATTGTTGAAAGTTTTACATTGATACATTTGTTTTTATTTCTATGACCTTCTCTATGCTTCCTACCTTCTTTTTGCTATTTCTTTTGGATTTATTCAGGGTTTCCTCTTCCCCCACATTATATTATTTTCCCTTTGTTGTTCAGAAGTTACATACATTATTTCTGTGATTTTAGTGGTTATCCTAGCTGTTTTCAGATGTATATGTAACTTCAAGTCTAAAATTAATCTGTAGTTTTAAGCATATCTAAAAAATAAAAGTATATTAAAGACCATTATAAACTGATGGAAAAAAAATAGATACATAGGCAGAGCTGCCCCAAACAGACTGTCAAACTAAAAATTCTAGCTACTGCCACTCCCTCTTTGCAACAAATTAATCATTATTATTGCTGTTTGATATTTTAGTGCCTGTTAGATTTTACCTAGGTACCAAACAATATTTTTCCTCTTCATTACTTTATACATTCCAAACCTTCTACTTGGAATCAATTTTATTTTGCCTAAATCACCTCTTCAAAAATTTTCTTTAAGAGAACTTTTAGGGAAAATTTTCTTTGTTTTTTTTTTTTTTAATTCCTGAAAATGACCTTGATTTTCCCTCTGGAAAGATGGTTTCTTTGAATACAGAATGTTAAGTGGACAGAAAATAATATTCCATTGTGTCCAGCATCCATTGTTTCTGTTAAGAAGTCAGTGCTTGTTTAAATATCATTCCTTAGCAGGTAGTCCTCTTTTCTTTCTAGCTGTTTTTAAGATCTTTGCTTTTCCTTTGTTGGTTTGTGGTTTCAGTTATGTGATAAGCTGTGGATTTCTTTTTATTTTTCCTGTTTTGGATTTGCTGGAATTCCTAGGTTTGAGATTGTTGCAACCTTGTTAGAACATTCTAAAGTAATATCTGTTGAACATTGCCTCTCCCAATTACCTCTGTTTGTTACCTCTTTCTAGTACTCCTATTAGATATATATTATCTTTTCAAGCTCATGTCTATATTTCTTAAGTTCTTCTTAACATTTTCTATCTCTTTGTCTCTCTAACCTACAATGAAGTTAATTTATTCACCTATATCGTCCAGCTCAGTAATTTTCTCTTCAACTATGTGCAAAACTGTTTAATATATTCACGGAACATTTTACTTCAGTTACAATCATTTTCATTTATAAAAGTTTCACTGAATTCTTTTAAGTCTGTTCTTTCCTTTTTTATGGGCTCTTTCTCCTTGTTCAAATTTTTATACTTTAATAGTCATAGACATATTAACTATAATGTAGTTATTAACTAACATTTGATAAATTATCATTAATTAATAATGGTCAGAATTAATCTGACCATTTCAGTATCTGAAATTTGCTATTTGTTCAGTCAGCTACCTGTTTTTCATTGAGCCTTGTTTCCTTATGTGTTATTTGTTTACTTATTCTTTTCCTGTTAGCTACCTCTTTTTCTTGGAATTTTATTTGTGGGAATTCTTTCAGACCTGGTGTCAATATTAAATCCTCAGTGATATTAGTTTTTGCCTGTTGCTTGAAATATTTCTACCTGAGGACATCTTTATATTAGATTCCTTCTTTGAAATTTTCAGACCTAATAAGAATTGAGACATCAAAGCTGTCTGTGTGAGGAAGAGTTTGTGGTTACAGATTCTTTGGAAAGGTCTTTCTTTTCCTCCACCCACGACTGAGGCAGAGACAGGCAAGTCTCTTAGCTTCCCTTCTCTAAGTTAACCTTACTCTAGAGATACAGCTCTGTGGAGCCCCTGCTTCATCAGGGAGTCCCCTGTTGCATTCATATTGGAGGAGAGAGACTAGGCTTCTTATCTCTTGTGCAGGCATGTGGTCCTGTGAACGTATCAGTGTTGAAATTTCAGGTTTCTAGAATTTGGCAGAAGTAAGCCCTAAAACTGAAAACTTTCTGTTCACTTACCTCCTATGGTTCCTGTTCTCACTTCATTTTGAGACTGTTTTTCATTTCTTTCATGCCCACTAGGTAACATATTCTTTAAATAGTTCATGCCAGCTAGGTGATGTATTTTTTAAAATTGTTTTATCTGTGATATTTCTAGTGAAAGCGACATTCAGAGTAGCTAATCCTCCATTCTGCTAGAAACAGAACATATGTTGTTTCCTTTAATTCACCCACAAACCCTTTTCCAGGACAAAGAAGAGTTCAATATATTGCATAATCAGTTATTATTTTGATGTAAACCTAGGTCTCCCGATTCAAGGCCACTGCTTCTTCAAAACTTAAGGTGCAGTCTCCTCCTTGCAGAAACCTTGAAGAGATCAATACAATTCAATCTACCTGGTAGTATTGTTTCATTACGGTGATTACTGTTAAGAGTTTGGGACTTTCTAATTTACATCCTGTTCTGGAGAAGTATAACAATCCAGTAAATATAGGAATGTGGTGCTTTGGGTTTCTGGAATGAATATTTCCAAAATTATTTTCCTGGATCATTCTTGGGAATAGAAACTTACCTGTGAAATCTTTCCCAGTGACAGCAACTTATGCAGTTTATGAAATGTCTGCAGTGTCTTCAAGCACGCAGGCATGTACCAAATTTAGTACAGATTCTCCTCAGCATATAATGAAGCTACTTTCCAATAAACCCTTTGTAAGTCGAAAACACGTTTAATACACCTAACCTACCAAATATCATTGCTTAGCTTAGCCTACCCTAACCATGTTCAGAAAACATTGGCGACACAGTACACTATAGAGTATCTATTGTTTATCCTGGCGGTTGTGTGGCTGACCAGGAGCTGCAGCTCACGGCTCCTGCCCAGCACCAGGAGAACATACCATATCACGTTATCTATAGCCCAGGAAAAGGTCAAAATCAAAATTCGAAGTACAGTTTCTATTGAATGCATACTGCTTTCACATCTTCATAAAGTCAAAAAATCATTAAGTCGAACCATCCTAAAGTTGGGGACCATCTATACTTTGCTTTGGGATATACTAGGTTTCTTTTGGGATACAGGGGGAGGTGTACTGATTCTTACATGGAGCATTTTAAATTCAATTCTTTTATTTAACAACTAGAGGCCCAATGCACGAAATTCGTGCAAGAGTAGGCCCTCACAGCCCCGGCTGCCTCTGTCCTCACAGCCCCACAGCCCCACCCACTGGTTGTTCAGGAAGGTCATTCCAGAAGGTCATTCTGCCATCCGGTCTAATTAGCATATTAGCTCTTTATTATATAGGATAACTTGGAAGCAAAGCAATCCAAGGTATACTATGGACCATTTGAGAAAATATATTTATTTTAAACTATATGTAATGCAAAGAAATAGGCTTTATCTATTAATGGGATTATTTGTGATTAATAGTTTCAAGTGCATTATTAATATGCAGCTCCTGATTGTTGTGCTACATCTTTCTTCTGGTGGTCATAGACAAAATACCTTTGAAGGCTTCTTGAAAGAAGATGAATAATACATAGGAAATTAGACATAATTTTTTTCAT
>NW_006291231.1:807974-819242 GCF_000327345.1 Myotis davidii
GTTCCAGGTTCATATATTTAACATCCCAAATGTAACACATTAAAGAGAAGCTTTGTATTATGTCCTCTAATCCTAATTGTCATCCCCGTCTCAACTGTGTAAATCAAAAACTTAGGAAATTCTCTTTTCCCTCAGACCCCACACCCATGCAAGTTCCCATTGTCTGTACTTTCAAAATATGTCATCATCTTTACTGCTGCCATCCTCATCCAGGCTACCATCACCTCTCACCTGAAGGTCTTCCTGTGCTCGCTGCAGTCATTGGCCAAAGAGATTTTTTTTTAATGTAAACTATCGTGTTTCTTCTAATTGAAGCCATTTAATTAATCTTAAAGAACACCAAATAACATTCAAAGTCCTCCTGAATGATCCTCAGGTCTCCATGATCTTGCCTTTGATATCTCTCTGAGCTCATAGTCTCTCCCTTTTGCATGTTCTTCTCTAGTCACATTGGACTCTTGCTTTTCACACACATCAAGCACATCCCCTTCTTTCTCTTTGAACTACTCTTCCTTCAGATAGCTACATGGTTCATGATCTGACTTTATTCAAGTCTCTTCTCAGCTGTGACTGTCTCAGAGAGTTGCTTCTGATCAACCTTTCTAAAGTAGGCCTCTATCAGTCAGATACTGCTGTGTAACAAACATCCACAAAAATCTCAGTGGCCAAAAACAGCACACATCTCCAGGTCAGCTGGGATTGGAGGATCTAGGATGGGGTTGGGTTGTTGCCTTTCTGCTTTTCTTCAAGTTCCAGACCTGGCTATGTTGGAACTTGCAGTATGGGCTCACTGCAGTATGGGCTCGTATCTGCTTTATGTCTTTCATGTTTGTATCCCTGGGATGTGGCATTGAATAGGTTCTCAATGATCGCTTGCTCAGTAAATAAGTAAAAGAATGAGTAAATGTAATAGAAATGAAGAGAATAAATAGATACACTAGAGATTAAGTAAAATAACTCACTTCATTTAACCTCTTCTAATGTAAGAACTTGAGATAATTCTACCATGCCTTCTATTTTATTTTCACATGTTCAGATCAAAGATCAGGCACATGTTTCTCAGGCCTGGTGAATGGTCGCTGTGCACAAGAGCTCCCTGGCAGAATGACAAAAATGCAATGCTGCTGTGAGCCCGGCCGCTGCTGGGGCCTTGGAACCATTCCTGAAGCCTGTCCCGTCAGAGGCTCTGGTGAGTGGCTGGCTGCTAGTCTCCTCAAGACAGACAGTATGAAGAAAATTTATACTAATGTACTTCGCTCTTCTTTTTGAAGTCATGTCATGTCTATATTCTTCCCATTACTGTCTTCCTGATTTAACGGAAGACAGTTTGGGTGTTTTGGGGAGAGTTGGGATAGCATTATTTACTTGGGATCAGTTTTGACTGTACCTAATTTGTGATATTAAAATAATACCTAAAAGCTGATTACCACCAGTCTTTGTGAAGTATTTTTAAAAAATATTTTGAATGCCCGTATTTCAATTCAGTTTTAAAACCTCCTGATCTTTCATTCCAGAGCTTGAATATCTTTGACTAAAAAGTTCAACCTCCATTTATATTTTATTTCAGGAGTGCCCTTATCTTATGTTATCTTTCTTATCTTATGTTATGTTATCTTATCTTATCTTATCTTATCTTATCGTGTCCCAATCTTGAAGATATTTTCTTTTTTCTAATGAACTGAACATTAAGAATACAAGGGCAGGAGGATGCCTCTCACTCATTTTGCTATATTAACTGCCATATAACAGGCTAAATCAGAAAATCACTTTAGGATTAATGCAATAGTTAAAGTACAATTAATATACAATAACATATATTGATATACCTTACCACGAAAAAGTTTATCAATATTTGTTATTGTATTGTCTTCATATTAAATTATAATTTTTATGGAAACTAATTTTTTGAACTATGCTTATAAAATATGTAACTATATGTACTGTTATGGAGAAAAACAAGACACATTCTTGCAAAATCTTTAAGCCATAAAATATCAAAACCAAGTAGTAAAATTTTTTTAAAAAACACGTTAATACATAGTATATAATTTTGGAAGCTCATAGTTCCACTAGTAATAAATAATAGTAATATTAGTAATAATAAATAATAGTAATATTAATTCTGAAACAATTACTTGAGCTAAATAGTTTTCATTTCTTCTGATATAGTTTCTTAATTTTGAGAACAATTAAGGAAATAAAGGCAATCACTATCCTTGCTTCTTTTCTCTCAACTTTGATACTTGGACAAATAAGGAGCAGATTTTAAAACTAATATCATCTTCTGTTAAAATCCACATTGGAAAAAAATACTACTCTGAAGCCGTATTAATCCCTTAAAGACAAGAAAAGAGATAGGAAACATGTATAGGTGCATTACCGAAGACATTTCAAGCAAAATAAATATATAGAATGAAGTATTTAAAGCTTTAATTTTCTTCCATTCAAATAAATTTCTTGAAAAAATTCATAGTTATATCTAGAATTTTAAGAGTTTCACTAAGGGACATAAATTCAAAATACTCATACAGACAATTATTGGGTTATGCAACTCAGTTAAAATATGGCATATAGGTTTTAATATTTTTCTGAAACATGTATTCTGCTACTGTTAACATTGAAAATATTTATCAGGATAATGCACTACTTATTCACATCATGTAGGTACAGATAAGCCAACACAGATTGCTTTTATTATGCAGAAAGACAGCCGTTTGTGTGTAACTGAACTTTCTTTTTTTTTCTAGAGGAATATCAAAGACTTTGCATGGATGGACTTCCAATAGGAGGGATTCCAGGAAGTGCTGGTTCCAGGCCTGGAGGCACTGGGGGGAATGGCTTTGCCCCAAATGGCAATGGCAATGGCTATGGCCCTGGAGGGGCAGGCTTCATTCCCATCCCTGGAGGCAATGGCTTTTCTCCTGGTGTTGGGGGCGCGGGTGTAGGTGCCGGGGGACAGGGGCCCATCATCACTGGACTAAGTGAGTGTTCACTTTTTGTGTAAACTCTTTAGTTTTCTGCCTTAAATGATATTATAATCCCTAACATTTTTTTCCAAAAGGTATGTGTGTGCATGTATACATACATGTGTAAAAATCTGTTTCAGGGTCTAAAATACAATGCAGTAATATAGAATTCTTAAGAAAAATATTATTTTTTGGTGTGTTTCATTAACTTTCCAAATTGGATAAAAGAATGAGTGATCCAGGCTTTCTTTGAAAGGAGAAATGAGAGTACAGTGATACTCCAGTCCAGATGACGCCATTCAAAAGCACGTTTTTGGTTCCAGTGTGTTTCACTTGGCCCTTTGCAGCTGCCCTATTCATACAACCCTTGAATTAGTTCCAGAACCATTTCTCAACTGAGATAAACTGAATAAGGCTTGCTCTGTGCCTATCCAAATATTATAATGAAATATCTTTCTTTTCCTCACTCTTTTTTGTTGAATAACTTAAGAAATCGAGAACCGTGGGCTTCAGGCCAAAATTGGCATCAGTGTACTTGACATTTGAGTTCATTCTTTTTAAAAGAACTGCTCTTGCTAATAATATTTTATGATGTCCCACGGTGTGGTGTTTATTATTTTTGGCATATTGCCTGTATACTATATCTGAATATTCAGCACAGTTACAAAAAAAAAAAAGAAATGGAAAGCATTCAAATGTACAGTAGAACATTCCTGACATTTTAAAGACATTATTGTGGGCAAAGTCTCCAGATGCATAACTTAACAAATGCCAGCTACAACCATGTGTCACAAGGATATTTTTAAGATCCTCAACCTTAAAGTTTTAATACAATCTAGAATAATGTGAGCTTTTGATATATATACCTAAGTAATGTACTATTAAATGTCCTTTTAAAAATTAGCTCTAAGAAAAGCAATCCATGTAATGATGAACTATCACTTGTGTTTTAATTTTCTATAGCTATTCTGAACCAGACAATAGATATCTGCAAGCACCATGCTAATCTCTGTTTAAACGGACGCTGCATACCTACTGTTTCTAGCTACCGCTGTGAGTGCAATATGGGCTATAAGCAGGATGCAAATGGGGATTGCATAGGTAAGCTCTTGACTCTTTAATCCTTCTTAGTCTTTGATAGCTTTGACACTGTACAGATAAATTGGACTAAATGTGATAGAAAAAAAGTCTTTTGAAGTAAAGCTAATTTCCAAGTTGTCTTTCCTGTGCACATGGTCTTCCGTATGCTTCCTTAACCTACTGCTGAGCTAGGCCACATCAATAATCCCCCACCCTAAATATGAGATTTCTGTCTCTGTCTCTCCTTGCTTTCTTTCCTTCTTAGCTGAACAACACTGGATATATGATAGTGTCATTAACATGCACAGGAAGGTACAGATTGGGAGGAAATAGCTGATGAATTTTTTTTTTTTTTTTACTCCTCACCCAAGAATACTTTATCCATTGATCTTTAAAGAGAGTGGAAGGAGGAGAAGGGGTGTAGGGTAAGAGAAAGAGAAACATTGAAGTGAGAGAGACACATCGAATGATTGCTTCCCACACGCACCACGACTGGGGCCAGGGTTTGAATCCACAACTGAGGTACTTGCCCTTAAACCCATGACACTTTGGTCCATGGGCTAATACTCTAACCACTAGGAAAAACTGGCCAGGGCTGATGAAAATTGTTTTTAGACGTGTAAAGTTTTAGGTGTGTAGAGTGTTTAATTATAAAAGTCTAAAGAAAGCCAAGAGACGTGTTCAGTGCCAGAGGTACAGATCAGTAACTTAAGGTGGATATTAACTATGAGAGTGAATACTGTCTCCTGGACTGAACAGCAAGAGGGATGAAAAGATTAATAGTAATTCTGCGGCTGGATCCCGTGGAACAACAACATAGGTTCATAAAGAAAACAGTGTTGGAGAGAGGAAAAAATAATGCAGAAAGTATTATGTCCCTGAAGCTATGCAAGGGTACACTTTCAAGAGAAAAGTAGTGTCAAGTGTGTTAAATGTGGCAGAAAAATCAAATACAACGAGGGGGGGAATCTACTAGATTTCATAATGAACAGGATTTGAGGATCTATTAAGAGTAGTTTTAGGACTATGGGAATTGAGCCATTTTGAGGTTATTCTTTTATTTATTCTTTATATTAATAAATGATCATGTATATGTTTCATAATTAGCATAACACTAAATACCAGATTTGGGTTCAGGTCTTCTGTTACAAAATATAGATGAGAAACCAGGAACAGAGAGTTAGGATTATAATTTTGCTATGTTAAACTGAAAAGATCTAAGTGGACTATGATTATGAAGGAAAACGTGAGCCAAATACAATGTTTTGGAAAAATGATTATTCTAAACTATGTACGGAGTTACAAGATGAGAATGATCAAATAAGGCTTAATTCAGGATCCCTATGTACCCTTGCATAGGTTTTTCACTGCACAAGTGTAGCAGGTACCATTCACACAGAAATGGGCACCCTCGATTGTGCAGTGTACAGCAGCCCTCGCTGAGCGGGTAATACTCGATGCTTGTTTAAGTGATAGACCAGGTGGTTAGTTTGGGAACATCATGAAATACTGATATATCTATTCTTATTATGTGTCTTGAAAACGATTTTACTACCAGAAAACATTATTGTAAGTATATAATATATAAAATATTCCCTCTTGCACATACATACACAGTTACAATCTGTCAAACTGAAATTTGATTGGCTATTTTTGCTTTGCTATTAATATTTGTCATTCATGTGTCACTGCTTGATTCACTAATTAACAAGTAAACGTAGGCCAGAAGTTAAACATTTTTTTGTAAACTAGCCAGAAACCACCATTTATTTCACGTTAGCTCCTGGATACACTTTATTCTAGCTAGTAAAGCACCTCCACCCAGGGGGAAGCTTGCAAACCTTTGGCATAAAGATAAACTATCTTTAAGGATCAGCAGTTCCTACTGTAGTCATGCTGCTGGTCTAGCCTTCTTAACCAGGGTTCCTGTAGAGAATGAGGCCCTGCAGAACTTCACTTCTCTCAAAGGTGGTGCATGGTTAGTACAATGCTGGGTGCGCAGGAAATGAACTAACCACATGGAATGGATGACTTAAGGTACTTTTCCAGGAACCCAGGTGAGAAAGGCTGCTGCCACCCTTTTAATAAACTCTATGTATAATGTAATATTGGGATTGTATGTCTGCAGTTAGTATGTTAACATAAATCTTAAACTTCTGAGTTTTACCCAAACATTATTACAGACAGTTCCATTCTAGTTTGATCTCATCATCCAGCCCTGAAAAGTTAAACCCTAGGCAGAGTTATCTCTCCATTGTAATACCTAGGGACAAAGATTAGTATCGGGGCATCTTTTCAGAAGAGAAGTTTTTAATGTTTTTTATCCTATACTCTTTCTAGCGTCAGCTTCTAGCCAATTTGTGTTTGAGTTTATAAACAACACGTTGAGATGTCAGAAAAAGCTAAAGAGGACATAAACCCAAGATAAAGTGGTGACTATGTTAATTGCACCTGTGTTTTGAAAAATAACAAACTGCCCTTGCTATTTGGGAACTTCCTTTTCAGTGATTCTCAACCTTCCTAATGCCGCGACCCTTTAATACAGCTCCTCATGTTGTGGTGACCCCCAATTTCATTGTTACAAATTGAACATAATTAAAGCATAGTAATTAGTCACAAAAACAATATGTAATTATATATGTGTTTTCCGATGGTTTTAGGCGACCCCTGTGAAAGGGTCGTTCGAGCCCCAAAGGGGTTGCGACCCACAGGTTGAGAACCGTTGCTTTAGATACTGAGGAAGTGGTATAACTTGAAAGTCAATAACTGTATTAAAGAATCAAAGACCAGGAAAATAGAATTGGGTCCATTTTTCTATTATGAGTTACTCCTGAGATCTGGAAAGTGGTTTTTACTCATCACATTATTCTCTCTTTTTCCTGAGAATTCTCCTCTAAAATGAATATTTGTGACTCTTTTGTTGTCTAAGTCAGACTGCTGTTAGCAGTGGTTTTTAACTCCATTTAAATTATTCTATTTCGGAAGAGTAAGAAATAATTTTTGTTTTTGTTGGGCCAAAGGTTATTGTAGAACCCTTGCAAATTAAAAGTGTTTGCTAAGTTGGAATATAAAGTACTTTTTCAAAGGTTACTATTTCTCATACCAGTAGTATCTGAGAATTTAACCATTTTGATGATGTCTTTCTCAATTACTTTAGAGGTTTAAAATTACTTTCTCATTTATTTTAGGAGTTTAAAATCTTGTGAATTTTGCCTAAAAATGCTCAGTCCACCGTGAAAATATAGGAAGAAATCAAAATATACAGACTGTAAAATTTAAGCACCCCTGTTCCTCTGTACAAGGCAAAACAAAGGTGAACACTTTGAAGTGTGAGACTCAGAATAAAGTAGGGGCATGAGGTGTATATTTCAGAACATGGCAGTGCTCATTTATGATTAGTCTTCCGTTAACTTAGAAAACAAATGGGGTGTGAAAGTCATGGATTTTAGTCACGTATAGGTTCTTGGCGATTGTCGTCCTTCCAAAATAAAAATAAATAAGTGAACGAATTCTCTTCTCTGAGTACTGGTTCTTTAGCCAAGGAGCTACAGAAACAGCAATGAATTGGAGTTTTAATGGCACAATAACTGGCAGAGGCAATCCTAGGAACTAGAGGCTTTGGGAACAGGTTCTTAAGGGGAGGGAGTGGTTCTGACAGTGACCCAGTTTCCCAGCAAGTTTATCTAAAGAGAGGGGATTGGATGCATGTTTTTCACTAGAACAGATCTTTACAATGAAGCTTCTATAGAGATGCATCTACAGCACATTTTTAATTGTTACAGTCAATATTACAAAGACATAGAACTTAAGGGATCTTCAATACTGCAACTGAACATGAAATTTTGTATTGGAAAGTTCATTAATTATACTTTGTATGCTTACTAACATTCTAAACTCTCTTTTTTCATTTTGCTTCATTCCTTTGGCTTAATAGAATTGATGTTATCCACCAAATGTTTAAATGTGAGTGATTCTTAATGGGCTGAAGGTGTACAGAGAGGAAGGGAGAGGGATAGAAAGTTAGAAACATCAATGGGAGAGAAACATCGATCAGCTGCCCCCTGCACATCTCCTGGAGATGTGCACGCAACCCAGGTACATGCCCCTGACCGGAATCGAACCTGGGACCCTTCAGTCCGCAGGCCGACGCTCTATCCACTGAGCCAAACCGGTCTCGGCAAATGTGAGTGATTCTTAATGGGCTGAAGGTGTCTTTGGATGAATTGAAAAAACATTTAATCTTGTTTTTGTTTTTTTTCTTGTTTTTTTTTTTTTTTATTTGCTATGAGATTCCCCACCCCCCTTTACTAGAGAGAGCTTAATTGCATTCCGCCTGAGTGTTTATATAATTGAGGTTGTGAGTTTGATAGAGTACAGTTCCTGTTTTAAGAACATCTGTGAAAAGAGTAATCTGTTTATTAAAATGTTAAACCTGTGAATTGATTTTATTGTTGTGCTCTCTGATTTAGCTGAAATTGTATATGTTAATGGCTTCTACATGTATGTGAAGTGGCGAGTCATTATGCCCTCCCCAGCCAGCCATGTTTTTAATTTGCCAGCATACAAAATACTGTTTAGTGGGCATTGTTGAGAGAAGAAGAATTAAACTTTTTCTAACATGTGATTTTTCTGGGAGTTGACTTCCAGACTGTTGAGACTGCCATTTGGTTGTGCAGTTCCTGAATTCTGCGATGGGTTTGCATTTAATCAGGCCTTAGGGAGCCTTGAATGAAAAGCAGTGGCATTTTTCCCATTTAGAATCAGAACTAGTATTTGCATAAAACCTGTTTTTATGCAAAAAAAAAAAATCCTGTGCCAATATTAAGATCCTAGAGAAACCTGAAGCTATGAAAATAATAGACTTTGTTTTAATTAATTTCCATTTTTACCCCACCCTCTGTTACTATAAAAATATTACCAAGCCTCCTTGCATATATAGTTAAATATATAGTTGAGTTCACAAAATGATGAATCCCACAATCCAGCTATCTCTTTCATTAAAACTAATAGAAGTGACAACATGTAATATAAATATATATTTTCAAAAATCTTCCATTGATCTTCTAACACTATCCTGAGGCTAGAGAGGCTATTCACTTGCCCAGACTACTAACGATAGTAAGGAGTCCTTGCTTTTAATCATTGTGCATTATTCAGGTTGGAAAATCATTATTTCTTGATTAAAGCAAATTTGCTTGTACTCTCCAATAGGCAATATTTTTGTAAATCTCCATACTGGCCTCTGTATTTAAAGAAAGGAATGTTCATTCATTTAAAAATACTCTGCTATTTAGACTATTACCAGTGACTAGCCTCTCAAATTTAGGGGGCCTAAATGTATTTTAAACAAACATTTCTAGAAATGGAGTGAAGTCTATAATGGTTTCTTTTGCTGCTCACAGATGTTGATGAATGCACATCAAATCCTTGCACTAATGGAGATTGTGTTAACACACCTGGATCCTATTATTGTAAATGTCATGCTGGATTCCAGAGGACTCCTACCAAGCAAGCATGCATTGGTAAGGCAGTTTGCTTTCACATTTGAAAATGTTCCGTGAAATACAGCGACCCAGGCTGTTGAGGTTAAAAGTAGATTTATTAAAATAAAACATGGAATGAAATAAGCGCTGTTCCGTTATTACAGATTTCTGTTCCTTCAGAAGGGCTCCGTTTATACATAAACACTATTTGCATATATAACCCAGGCATTGTGGTATCTGGCTTCAGAAAAATTCAGTGTATCTTTCTTCCCTAAATCACAGCTTTCTTTTTCTGAGTAACACCAGTAGCATTACTGCTCTCCTATTAATGGAATTTAATATTTATATTCATTTTCATCTACTGTTTCCTGTGAACCTCACACACAGTTCAACACCAAATTATGCCTGGTCTCTACCATGGTTCAAACTCTCTACCTCACTGCTGATTCATCTAGGAATTCTTTTCATAGATGACTCTGCTTGTCTTCTTGTTCATTTCCTATTCATCCACAGGTAGTTGCTTAAACGAACTTGCTCCAGAAGTTTTCATCATGTTTCTGTTAATCCAAATATTCTGTAGTTACTTGATTCTTACTCACCTCCTTGCTCTGATGTTTAAGGTCTTCAACCACTGTGTCAAAAACAGCTCCCCTACCTGCCCTCGATTAGGTTCACTGCACACCCATGTCATCTTTCTCTCTTTCCCACTTCAATTACTCAAGGCTTTAAAATTACTACATCTACCTACCCAAGAAAAAATAAAAGGTTAGTGAGAAATGGAAATTTTGCTAAAGAAGCAGCATGATTTTGTATATTACATGTAAAAATATACAGGATATTTGAAATTAAATTTATTATCTCACTGTTTGTACCTTTAATTATTGTAAAATAAAAATGTTTGGCCATTCTTAATTTTCCCAGATATTGATGAGTGCATCCAGAATGGGGTTCTTTGTAAAAATGGTCGATGTGTGAACACAGATGGAAGTTTCCAGTGCATTTGCAATGCCGGCTTTGAATTAACTACAGATGGAAAAAACTGTGTTGGTATGGAAATTGCCTGCTCCTTTGCAAAAGATTTTTAAAGGATATACATTTTTATTTAGAAGCATATATACTATTTCCATGAAAGCTCACACAACACATATGTGAGAGTTCTTCAGGTGACTTAGGGAAAATATAAATGCTTTTAACATAAGACAAAGTGAAACAACAGATTTTTATTTATTTCTTTTTTTGGCAAATGTTATAACAAGGAACACTTCACTGCTTCTGGAAATTTCCTTGTGGTATATGTTTAATTGTAAGTAGCAGTTATTCTTTGTAATAATTATTACTACCTACTGCATTTCACATGTTGGGGTGACAACACTGACAAAATAGAACAGGTCTCCCCCATCCTCACTCTGGGGGGAAATAAAAATGTTTGGCATATGTGAAAATCAAATCTCTAAATTTGTGTTCCTGGTGATGTATAGTAGTACAGCAGGTACCAGTACTTCACAGAAATATTCTCTTCACACAGCAACACATAGTTCACCCACTAATAAAAGCCGAGATCATTTCACTTACAGTGAAGTTTATCATTGCGTCCTTCTCCCTTACAAAAGAAAAATAATCCCTGAAATCATATTAATTTTTTTGGAAATCAAAATAAAAGCTACTCATGTGGTTTTAATAGCCACTAAACACAAAATTTACTTAATTCTTTTTCTTTACATCTCTTATACACATTCCCT
>NW_006291231.1:819272-823276 GCF_000327345.1 Myotis davidii
AAGTTTCCATATATTAGGGGGGCTGGGAGGAATTCATGAGCACATGGCTCATTTACGCAGTGGAATTTGATTGTTTGTGGAAGGAGAGGAAACTGGTTCCCTCAAGGCCAGTGGTGTGAGTTCCTCTCTCTCCTCCACAGATCATGATGAATGTACAACTACCAACATGTGTTTGAATGGGATGTGCATTAATGAAGATGGCAGCTTCAAGTGCATCTGCAAACCAGGATTTGTCTTGGCTCCAAATGGGCGTTACTGTACTGGTATGTGTGGCTTTGAGATAGGAAAATCATTGTGATTGAAACCATCTTTTTCCTTTGAATGAATCACGCTAGAATTACTTCAGTTTCTTCATATGGGTTTTATATTATTCACATCTCTTGCTAATTCAGTAAGGCAGGTGTCTAAAGCTTCCTAGAAAAACACATATTGTGGTCTAGGGAACAGTAATATTTTACAAAACTAATAATGATATAGGAAAAATTAAGAGAATGACAGATAGGTTCTATTAAGTCTGAAAGAGAAAACATAGAAATAATTTGTCTCTGCCCTAAATTAAAAAGGGGAAGAAAAAATCTTGAAAGGTTTTCATTTTTGTGTATTCTCAGAACTAGTTTTGAATTACATCTTTTCATAAAGCTAATATACAGATCATTTATGATTATATCATTATCTAAAAATCTTACATTGATTTAGTGAAGAAATAATTTAAATATTCCTATCAGTTGTTTTGTTCATAAAGCCATTTTGAAGGCCAAGCTCAAGTGATAACTTAGCAAAAGATAATGCCTCTTGGAAATAAATAAGGCTATCTTATGTGTGTACTCACAATTGGAATTTAGTAAGATGCAACAAATTTTGCAGTTCCTACTTAGAAACAAGCTTGTTCCCCCCATCACCCTCCACCCCAGCTTTCTCATTTTAGAGAAAATTAACTTTGAGTATGGTTTCTGCCTTCAATTGCACAAATTTATTTGAATACCAAATAAGACTCATAACTAATCCCTATAATTTCAATGAAATTCCAGGGACATTAGAGGGAAAAATCAAGACTGATTCTTGTGTTTCTGAATAAAAAATTGCTTCTTGACTATTCAAGAAATGCGAGTACAGGATTAAATAGAACCATTGTAGTTTTGCTGATTGAACTCATCACTCAGAAGTCATCTCAAGGTTGGATGTAACACAGGATATGAGATTAGCATTATGTTCCATCCAGTGTGTAGCATTACATTATAGCATGTGCTTTATTTCACAATTTCTTAAGAAAATTAAATACACATAGAAAGATAACCTAGATCTCACCAGTTTCTGCTTTCTTAAAATTATTTTTTAATTTTCTTATTACAAATGTTGTAGTCTGTAAGACTTGAAATGTTCATGATTTAGCAGCCCTGTGTTTTGAAGGCTGTTTCATTTGGGGAGCCTTTTAATTGTGAGCTACCTTTGATAATTTGAAGCAGATTGAAAATTAGAAGAGATACCCCGAACTATTTTGATATTATGAACTGATAAAGTTAATATTAAAACATCCCTCATAGTTAAAATTATGTGTGTGTGTGTAAATAAAAGGTGATTACAAAAGTTTACCGTACTTTTAAGAATTTGTTTCACTTAACTAATTGGGCTTAAATATTATGTATGTTAAACAGAGTTGCCAAATAAATAATGAAAAAATAGTAAGGCTCTTTTTTTTTCCGAATGGGTAAACTTTCACTTAGTCTTTCTGAAAATGTTTTAGAGTTGTATTAAGATGCAAGATTGCCCTGATAAGTTTAATTTAAAAAAAGATTTATTATAACATCTGTTTTCCCACAAATTTCAAAATTAAAAACAAAAGGTTGAAAGTATAGAGCAGTGACAATAGATAAAAAGAAAGTTAAATTTACCCAGTTGTGGCCTGGCTTGTGTTCCCCTCTGGGCAGATGTTGATGAATGCCAAACCCCAGGAATCTGCATGAATGGGCATTGTATCAACAATGAAGGGTCCTTCCGCTGTGACTGTCCCCCAGGCCTGGCTGTGGGTGTGGATGGACGTGTATGTGTCGGTAAGTGAAACATTCTATAATGTGTCCCCAGTGTCCAAATGATCTTTGAAAAGGGGGCAGAGATAGATCCATCCAGTGGAATAATGTTTAGCCGTCAAAAGGAATGAAATACGGGCACATGAGAAAGCAAAGGTAAGCCTTGAAAACATGCTCAGTGGAAGAAGCCAGTTACAAAGGACCATATAGGTTGTAATTTCTTTCATAAGAAATGTCCTTAATAGACAGATCTACAGAGACAGAGCAAATCAGTGGTTGCTTAGAAGAGAGAGGGTAGGGTGGCAAGAGAGGAGGTGATAGCTAAAGGGTATTTCTGAAGTAATGAAATGTTCTAAAATCAGCTGTAGTAATGATTGTACATATCTATTAATATGCTGAAAACTATTGAATTGTACACGTCTAAATAGATGAAATCTGTGGGATATGAATCATATGTCAATAAAGCTGTTTTAAAAAATGGCTAGATACCCCAGCTAGCTCCCTCAGAAGGCTCTGAGGAGGCCAGTCAAAAATGCTGGTGCCTGGCCAGTGTGGCTCAGGGATTGAGCGTTGACCTATGAACCAGAAGGTCATGATTCAATTCCCAGTCAGGGCACATGCTTGAGTTGCAGGCTCATTCCCCAGTAGGGAGTGTGCAGGAGGCAACCCATCAATGATTCTAATCATTGATGTTTCTTATCTCTCTCTCTCTCCCTCTCTCTTTCGCTCTGAAATGAATAAAAAATTGTTTTTTAAATGCCGGAGAAGAAGAAAAAAAATGTCCTTAACCCAGCATCCTTGATGATGTTAGATAACTTGAGTTTCTAAATACACTGGATTTAGATTTCATAATTGATAACAAAAAAAGGCAGGGAACAAGGATTATAGTTATATTTAAGTAAACTCTTGTTTGTACCCACACAAAATTAAAATATAAATAATCAGTACCCTAGCCCTTTGGCTTATGTCAAAAGCTAGAAATGTTTTTATATAGTTATTATTCATCACTGTGCAATTAACTATAGTAACAAGAGAAAAGCATGAGAAAAAACTTTTATTTTAAGCCATACGAAATTTCTTTTGGGTGCTTTTGTCAAAAGTGTTCCATGAAAATCAATCAGTGTTAACAGTCATCAGCTTTAAAGAAGCAGGAAGATAAAAATGTTATTGGCATTTCAAACCAACCACTATGTTCTCATGATCACAGTGGCAGAGTGAGTTAGTTGTAAAAATACATTTACTGCCTTTTTTCCTCTGAAGTGCTTTCATGAGACCTCCCGGGTACATTAGCTATTGTGCACCCTCTATTTTCAGATTATACTCTAGACGGCAGACATATTCACTGGTTTAAAAGTAATTTTAAGAGAAATGAAATTCTTTCTTAGGTATAGTATGATAAAACTTTACTCTTACCTGTGGGGATCAAAACATTTGGATCCCAGAGGGGCCAGAGGAGGAGGAAGATGGGGGGTGGGGGGGAGAAAGAGAGAAAGAAGCAACAACAGATGGAAATAATCTGTCCGTTTAAATCCATCCACTCTATCCCATCTAGGACTTATTTCGGCTTACAAAATTGTCAGCACTCTGTTCAGGGATATTTCAAATACAGCAACTAAAAGAAGGTAGCTCCTTCCTGCTTAAATAGCTCAAAGGTTTTCAGTTGCTTTGATACACTTAGTTGACTTTTTCCTTTACCTAAATGATTCTGTCAAAATCTACAATGAGTACAAAACCAGTTTTGGAGGGAGAAATTATTTTTATTTTAAGCAACCAACATATTTTAGGTAGTTGTTAGGAATTCAGTGTTCAAACACGCAAAATCATTCACATACTGAAAAGGCATCAGAAATTGTTGGAAAGCCCTCTCCGTTTTTTCACCATTGTGCTCACTTAAACATTTTAATAAAAACACCTTTCTGTGTAAAGTTATGTTACTCTTCCCATAACATGTTAGACATGTTTTCTTTATGTCTTCTGCCT
>NW_006291231.1:823554-835085 GCF_000327345.1 Myotis davidii
TCGCTTGGAATTGGTAGAGTAGCCTCTTGTAGTAGGTGTCCTGTAGGGCCCAGTGGCTCAGCCTCCCCAGTCATCTGAGCTGGGCATTCTGGCTGTGCCCCTATGTGGGCTATGTGCACTATCTTGCTGTAGTTGAACTTTGATTGCTGTTGGTGTTACTGGGAGGAATTGACCCCCAGGCCAATAGCTGTGAGAACCAGCTGGAACTACAGTGGGAGAGCTGCTGTGCATGAGACACCCTTATGGAGCAGGACTTGCTTCAGTGGGGCTTTGGTGCTCACTGAGTCTTTCCCTTGAGTGTGTGGCTTATGGATGTGTAGAGTTGTAATCTGGTATGGTCTTACACTGACCACTGGGGACATTGGCTCTTGGATCTCCAGGGAGGTACAAAGTCAGCCACTGCCTGGGGCTACAGAGAGATCTGCAGATTCCTCCTCTTTATATCAGGTTTGGAAGTTCCTAGATGAGGCCAGCTATGAAGCAAGGCAGGCTGCTGCTGGTTCTGGGTCCTGGGCCTTTTATTGATAGGTTTGGGGCTCCCTGACCTAAGTGCAAGTTGTTTGAGAGCTTTTAGCCTGAGCTAGGACAAGCCATTCATACACAAAAGCCACTCCACACAGCTTGGGTGGGATTGTAAATTGGGTGGGGTGGAATCTCAGTGAATCACCAAGTCAAGCAAACAGAAGCAGTCATCCCTGTGACCAGGAAGGTCCCAGAATAGGAATAATAATCCCTGCGAGCACCTCCATCTGGGAGAAAGCCACCCATGAGTTCCTGCCCCAATGACAGACAATCCAGTTCCTCTTGGTATGTGTCTGTGTCCCCGAGAGCCTGGCACTGGTGTTGGAGCTCAGAGGAGGCAGGAACTTATAAGTTCAGTTCATGGTGCCAGCCTTTTTAGAGGAACAGCTGGGTCTCCAGCAGCCTCTGTGTCACTAACCCCCAATCTGCACTGGTTTTTACAGCCCATAGTTCTTACTGACCATAGGGATTTCTTTTTCCAGCTCTGGGATCCTGGGCAGGGGGTCTGGTGTGGGGCTAGGTCCCCTTGCTCCTCCGGGCAGCCTCCGCAGAGGCGATTTCCCTCCCAATTATAGAAGCGGCACAAGTGGTTGTCACACCAGCCCTTTCCGTGCCTCCACGCCTCCTACCAGTCTCAGTGTGTTTTCTTCTTTACTTCTCTAGATGTAGGACTTCCATTCAGCTAGCTTTCCAGTGGTCCTGGATGATTGTTGTTATGTATTTTAGTTGTAATTTTTACTGCTTAACATTTAAGCCCATTCCCTGCCAAAGCATTCCTGTGGGCATGTTCTGAGTGTGCCCCTGGCATTGGCACCTCTTACCCTGTCCACCTGTGAGCAGTGGCTGAGTTACATTTGAAGAGTATAACATGAACTAGGGTTCCAGTCTTGAATAGGAAAAAGCCAACTATCCTCATTAAAGAAAGAAGAAAGAAAAGGTTGCCACCATTTTTGAGTATTTCCTGTGTGTCCTAGGCTTTGTGCTTAATGTTTAACAAACACATTCTCATATATAATAAAAACTCCATCCTTATTTAAGTGATGATAAATATGTTAATTAATTTAAGTAAGGTGATCCCACAGGGATCAGACATATTCATGTCCCTAAAACACTCACATGACTTACATTACTTTCTCTTTTCATGAATCTTCTGGTGTTGGTGTTGTTAACCTGTAACCAAAACCAGTATGTAATCTTTCTCACTCTTCAACTGAGTACCATAGGCTTTTTATCAACTTACTTCTAAAAATTGTGTGGCTTATGTTCTTCACATGAAAACAGAAATAACTTTGACCATTCTAATGACGCCTTCTGACATAATTGGTGAAATTTGAAGGATGCACAAAAACATTGGGAATCATGAACTATGTAGTCTTTGTGCAAATTTGTCTTTGCATTGAGTCCTACACTTGTGTATAACTCAGAGCAAACTGTCAGACTCTTCCACAGCCGAAGCAACACATGCTCTCCATAGGGTTGGCGTGGTAAATCTCATGGCCTGCTTTCATTTGTTCATATACACAGCACGTTGTTTTAGTGCAGCCATGAATCTCCTTGTTTTAATGAGAAACACTACCAGATCATAAGAAATCACTGAGTGACTCACTTTGCATAACAAGCATATAAAATAATTTCTAACAACTTGAGAATAATTATAAATATTTATAATAAGGGTTGTCTCTTTGGTGGGATTAACATGTCAATCTACACTACTTAAAAGCTATATTCTTCTCTGGGCTTTATGATCTGAGTTTTTTATAGTTCATCAGATACTATCATAAAATTTTAGCATATTTTATGAGAATTTAGGGTGAGAATACTAAGCAGGATATTCTTCTTTGAGACATTGCATGACACAGTACAAAGAGGAAGGGCTTTGAGGTCACACAGTGTGAGCCTAAATCCAAGCTCAGGCAATGGATCGCCTGGGACTGGGAGCTACTTATGTAGTCCCTCTGAACCTCACCTTTCTCATCTGTAATGTGTGGGAATGATCACTATTCTAGGGAGTTGCTGACCTGAATGTTCAATTAGTGCAATGCCAAGGACACATAATGGTGGTTATTACTTTTAAAAACTGGATTTATTGAGAGTCTGAGGTCAAAACATAGTAAATGGGGGTTGAAAAGGAAGTAAAAAACGTGATGGTCAAGCAGTGTCATCTCAAGGTAGTTTAACTTCACTGCACTTCATTATTCATGAGAACTTCTAAAATAGAAATAATAATGTGTCATTTTGAGTAGAAGATAGCTAGTGATTAGAGCTTGGAGTCTCGTTTATAACTGTGGGAATATACCAGATTCAACAAAAGGCCAGTGGGATAATGGCTGCTTGTGCAGCACATAAAACTGGAGAAAATGAGTTGCTGATGTGGACTCATTTTTTTCCTCACTCAACAAACATTTGTTGATTTCCTAACACTATTAGATGCTAAAGATACAAAGAAAAAGAAGTGGCAGATGCCCTCTAGAAGCTTCCAGACTTAGGCTAAAAGAAGCCTTCAGTTTTGAACCCCCTTTTTCTTTGTCACTACCTCAGATCATTGTTCCTCTGTGTCCTTCAGATACTCACATGCGCAGTACATGCTATGGTGGAATCAAGAAGGGAGTGTGTGTCCGTCCCTTCCCGGGTGCGGTGACCAAGTCCGAGTGCTGCTGTGCCAATCCAGACTATGGTTTTGGAGAGCCCTGCCAGCCATGCCCTGCTAAAAACTCAGGTAGTCCCATTGGCTGGTTTCACACCTGAT
The DNA here is from genome assembly GCF_000327345.1 of Myotis davidii. Lineage (NCBI taxonomy): Eukaryota > Metazoa > Chordata > Mammalia > Chiroptera > Vespertilionidae > Myotis > Myotis davidii. The sequence goes on from NW_006291231.1 coordinate 826,823, forward strand.
AAAGAATCTGGAAATGTAATATTAGATATTTGGCCAAGGAGTACGTCAAGTCTGACGTGTTTTGTCATTATTTTTAATTGAAGAAAAGAAGTCCAAACCTGTGTTGGTATGTGAGACAATTAATGAGATTTGGCTTGTATTTACCTAAAATCTCTAGATAAAGAGAACACATGGTGAATAGAAAAATGTATTTGTTGATCCAATTATGATTGCTAAAGCAGATTTTGTACATGGATGTATTAGTCTCAATGTCTTTGATCTCAGACAAATAGCACAAAGTTTACTTATTGCTTTCAAGATTGTAATAACTTTACCAGAACATGATTTTATTTATTTATTTTCATCTTAACACAAAATGGTCTTTTATCACAGTCTATCAGTAATTACAGGGTCTTAGGTTGATATGGTTGATCCTGTTTACTCATACTAAACCTGTATTGAATATATAAGCCTGTGTTGAGTATATGTAAGCAAAATGTGGATTAAAAAATATACACAATCTTTTTTTTTAAGTTGGAGATAGTTGAAAATATAGTGTAGTAAGATTAACCCTTTTAAAGGGACATAAAGAACTGGGAGAGCATAAAGGAAGAAATAGTTGCCTGGGGAAGCTGGGAAAGAGAGGGGCATAATGTTTATTTTGGTCTTGAAAAAAAAAATAAGAACTTCCCATGAGAAAGATAGAAGAGAAGCACTCCAGCAATGGAAATGGCTTGTCATTCCATTAAAAATCCTAAATGGATTGTTCAAACCTTAGCAAAACAATGGGAGTTCATCTAGAAATAAATGAGAATATAAGATATGAAAAACAAAGCATTTACATCAATGAAGACCCTACCTATGCACAAATTTTGTGTACCAAGCCTCTAGTTCAGCAATTCTCAGCCTGTGGATCACGACCCCTTTCGGGGTTGAATGACCCTTTCACAGGGGTCGCCTAAGACCATTGGAAAACACATATATAATTACATATTATTTTTGTGATTAATCACGATGCTTTAATTATGTTCAATTTGTAACAATGAAATTGGGGGTCACCACAACATGAGGAACTATATTAAAGGGTCACGGCATTAGGAAGATTGAGAACCAGTGCTCTAGTTGTTGATAAATGTCAGAAAAAAATATGAAGTTAGCTCCCAACATTATATTTTATAAAAATTATTTTCTTATAGGATATATAAACTTTTGTTTATTTTGTAATGATAAAGGGTTTTCAAAGAAGACATTAAAGACTAAAACATATAAATTGGAAAATATTTTTCTTAATGTATAAGGAATTTACATTAATTAATAAGGGAAGTTGAAATGCTCTTAGAAGTGGCAGTGTGCACAAATAAGATTTTACAAAGTAGAAATACAAACAGTACATTACCAGATTTTAAAAATGCCCAATCTTTCTAAAATTAAAATAAGATGTGCTTTTTGTTTATTAGATTATTGATTGATTTTTCCCAGTGTTCAAGAAGGTGTACAAAATGGATATTCTCTTATCCTGCTTATAGAAGGGTAACTTGGCACAATTAGGGAGAGAAGGACTATTATTGGAATTCTTGTAATAATTATGTGCTAAAAAAATAGTCTTTTTTCATTTTAAAAACTAATGCATGTAATTTTCTCAAATGATAGTTTTGGAATTTTGTAAGTAACTTGTATAAAACAGATATAGTTTAGAGTATTTAATTTCTCTATTTGTTTTTATCATATAGCTGAATTCCATGGTCTATGTAGTAGTGGAGTAGGTATCACAGTGGATGGAAGAGGTAACTCTATTCTATTCTCCATGTTATAATAATTATATAATTGTATAGCTTTATGATTCTGTTGTAACATTATGCATATGATTACATTTAATATTACAAAAATATATTAGGGTAAAATGATAAGATAAATTATTTCTTAGAACAATGATTATAAGCTAGATTATGAAGTGGCATGCAGATGCACCTTTTTCATAGTGGATGTATCTGTTAAATATTCATTGTTAAAAATGTCAGGAACAACTACACCCATGATTTTATGGAGACCATTGCTTATGAAGAGGCTACAGTTAGTATTTAGATTAAAAAAATAAAGAGTGTGTAAATTTTTATTTAAAAATTAAAAAATGGTACTGACATGGTTTAAAAAAATGTTTAAGACGTATTTGATATGGAAGTTTGCAATATACTACCCTAAAAATAAATTGTTAGGACTATTTATGCCTAAGAATACTAAATTGTTTTTATATAACTAAAGAAATGAAATTTATTAAAGTTTTCTTATTTTAAATTTAGTAATATGTTTAACAGAATTCTAAAATGGAAATTTAAGTATTAAATACATATGTGTTTATATTTTAAGTTTACTTTATATGTTAATATACATATAGTTTCATTTTTTAAAATAAAACTATAGAGTGCTGTTAATCTTCATTTTATTCTTCATATATATTCTTCTACTTTTATGTCTGAAAAGACTTTAGATAAATTTAGGTTAGTTGACAATATAATCTATTATATTGCAATGAATATCATAAACCAGAGTAAAGAAGAAAACTTTTAAAATGTGTTTCTTCCAAAAATAAAATGTAAAGGCTGACATTTCTGGAGTGTTTAGGGTCTTCCAAATTCTAGAAAACAATAGCTAGCACCAAAATTTGAGCATAGTGACCAAAAATTTATTTTATCCCTATTCTGTATTTTATTCCACCTCAGCAAGGCCTCCCCAACAGAGCCAGCCACCTGTTAAAACTGCTTTGTTGCTCGTGCAAGCTCATCCTTCCTCAAAGTCCCACTGCACATGGGTGACAGAAAGTAGACATGTTCATGGCTTATTATAAAACATCATGTTCTCAAGCATCCATGTTTTAGCTGTTCTCTCCATTAATTTCAACAACAGAAAAACATTCATTAAGTATCATACTACTTAGTTGACTATAAAAATATGATCATGAAATACAAGTATTCCATGCCTTTGGGGACCATGAAATTATATAGGCCACCCTAGTAAATCTTTGTCTTTTGCTTAGATGGTTATAATACCTATCATGATGAGTTTTTCTTTGGATTTTGAGCCAACCGCCTATACATTTCTTCATTAATTTTATCATAAATACAGGCACATCACATGGTTTAATTCTTTGAATTTATGCCAGTTCCCTTCATTTTCCTTATGGCTTACCAGGAAAGTGTCTTATATTTCTCAGTTTTATTCTTACTCCTTATTTTCATTTCCTTTCCCTTCCTGAAAGGTAGGCAAATTGTGGGTTTGCCAAGTTAAACACTTCATATGTTGAGTGATCTTTATTAGACCTGAATGTATCAACAAATGATAAAATGTCTATGAGCATTAAACTTTCAACATTTGATGCAGATATCAATGAGTGTGCTTTGGATCCCGATATATGTGCCAATGGAATTTGTGAAAACTTACGTGGTAGTTACCGTTGTAATTGCAACAGTGGCTATGAACCAGATGCCTCTGGGAGAAACTGTATTGGTAAGTTATTTGTTATATTTATATAGGAGCCTTTCATATAGTTTAATCCCATGGATTGTAGGAGAAATCAAAATACAAATAAATTTCTAAAACTATAAATCTTACAGTTTCCCTTGTTTCCTTCTTAGTACACAAACATATAAAAATTTTGGAGTCAGACAAATTCTGTCACACAGTAACAAACTTCTTAGTGGCACAGCTTAGTATTTAAATTTGTCTTTTCTCAAATGAATGGGTATATACTAAATGAATAGGGCAGTATGGATAATTGTAAGTTAAGAAAATAAAGTCTTACAGGTTGACAGACTTTAATTTATATGCTACAACATATCTAAACGTGCTCACTGAGATGGTGTCTCGTTTTGTAATTTGTAAGAGAAATAGAGGCCCAATGCACGAAATTCACGCAAGAGTAGGCCTTCCTTCCCCCAGCTGCTGGCATCGGCTTCCCTCTGGCCGCAGGCAGGCACCCAGGATCCGGGCTCTCCTCCATGCCCAACTTCGTCTGGAAGGATGTCCAGCCTAATTAACACATGACACTTTTATTATGATAGGTGTTTGAAAACATTCAAGTATGTAGTTCATATATTCAAGAATTTGTGAATAGTCTAGATTTTCTAAAGAGAACTTGAGTTCACTTTCCAAAATGAATGTTATTCAATCCATCATTATACAGAATAATTTTTATATCTAATCACTGATGAATCTTGCATTCAAATCTTGATTATTATGATTAGAAAGAAATACATTTTTCACCCTGGCTGGTGTGGCTCAGTTGGTTGGAGCATCATCCCATGCACTGAAAGGTGGTGGATTCGATTCCCAGTCAGGGCACATACCCAGGTTGTAGGTTTGATCCCCAAATGGCGTACATGTGGGAGGAAACTAAACGACATTTCTCCCTCTCTATCTCTTTCTCTCTCTTTCCCCCTTTTCCTCTCTATAATTTTTTAAAAATTTTAATACATTTTCCTGCATTCATGGTACTGGCTCTTATTATTGAATATGTCCATTTGATCTTGAGTTGAAGAAATACATACAGGTGGATATATAAAACTGTATTAAATATCAAGTACTTATAATAGAATTTGACACCTAGAAAGAAAGGCACTAGCCAAAGATTATTGAACATCTACAAAATATGCAAACCAGTTAGCTTTTTATTCACCAAAAGCCAAGTTGCTTCCAGCATACCTTCCAAGTACAGTTGGGCACATAGGCATCTACTGAAAACAGATCAGTGAGCATTCCACATTGAACACCATTCATGGCACTGCTTAACTCTTTAAATTAGGTGTATGCATAATTTTGATTAAAATTACAACTAGATTTTTTAAAATGAAGATGAGGCCAGGTTCCAGCTTTCATTTGTTAGGGCTGCAGTAACAAAATACCAAAATCTGGGTTGCTTAAAATACCAAATTTATAGCTTATAAATTTGTCTTATAGTTTTGGAAGCCATAAGTCCAAAGTCAAGGTGTCCACAGAGCCATGCTCCCTCTAATGGCACGAGGGGAGAAGTCTTCCTTTCCTCCCGTAGCTTCTGGTGTTTGCCAGGAAATCCTCGGCATTTCTAGACTTGCAGATGTGTCACTGTAGTCAGATGTTCATCCTTTCCCTGTGTGTCTTCACATCATCTTCCCTCTATGTGTGTCTGTCTCTCTTTCCCCTTTTTATATGAGCACCTTTCAGTCATGTTGGATTACGACCTACACTAATGACCTCATTTTAACTGGATCACCTCTATAACAGTCCTATTTCCAATAAGGTCACATTCTGTGTTAGGACTTCAACATAGCTTTTTTGAGGAACACAATTCAGCCCATACCATGGGGGAATGGGTAACTAAATTGTGATGCAGGCATTTGATAAAATAAACAATAGGGGGAAATTATGGTAAAGCTTAAAATATAATGCTGATTTTTAAAAATAAAGATTCAGAAATGGAACAAAAGCATAATATCCAAAGAAAAAAAGATCAGATAAAACACAAAACGTTAATATTAGTAGTAGTGATAGAATTATGGGAAACGTTTTTTCAATCTCTGGTTTCCAAATTTTTACAATGTGGTTTGGTCAAGAACAATTGTTATTTGCAAGGCTAAAAATGTAACTTTCAGTGAAAGAAACTCTTCATCCCAAATTGCAATTTTAATTTTTTCTGTTATTAATTATACTTGCAAAAAATAAAATTCAATATCAGCTTCTTAAATTTGAGCTTTAAATATCTTCTAGGCTGTTCTAGACTGTTAAAAGAATATATAAATACATCATTAATTTCTATTAATGATTAATTGTTTCTGGGGTAAAAACATAATGAGAAAGGATTAGTAAATACCTTTTGTTTAACTGCCACTTAATGCATTTTTATTAGAATTTTAATCAAAACATTTTTTAAAATTGTTATTTTTATTACACATAAGCAGGCATATATAGGCAAATGAGTTTTGTCTTTTAATCAATTTCATCAGTACTAAAATATATATAATATAATACCACTACAGGACAGTAAGCAAATGAAGAACAAACCAGTAATGTATCTTTTCCAAACTACAACATACTCCCCAGGGACTTCAAAACATCTTAAAAGTGGCCACCAGCATAAGAATTTGCCATTTGAATAAAACTGAATATATTTTGTTTGGGATCAAAGAATGTGCTGTGACTACAAAGAGACTATGTCAAGGAGAGGGGTGAGAAAAAAGAAAAAGAAAACATTGCTGGCCACTGGGCTGTATGTTTCAACATGTGTATCTCCTGTCTTCTGATGGTTGCTTCCAGACATTGACGAGTGCTTGGTGAACAGACTGCTCTGTGACAATGGCCTGTGCCGGAACACACCTGGAAGTTACAGCTGCACATGCCCCCCTGGGTATGTGTTCAGGACTGAAACGGAGACGTGTGAAGGTAAGCGCTGTCTCCCTTGCCTTAGATGTGAGTAAGCAAGCCCCTAGCGAGGCAAAACTGTCAAGTATATCGACAAAGTAATATAGTAAAAAGAGTATTGTGTGAATATTTTTTAAGAATTTATAGTGTCATTCAGCTAATCTTCCAGTTTTAGAAATAATGTGCACCTAACACAGTTTATGACTACTATCAGTTTTGTTCCATTCAGATAAAATAACAACAAACATTTGGAACATTTTGAAGTCTGAAAACAAAAGTGAAGAAAAAAATGAAAGGAACCAATTTGTTTTACCTGCTAAAATAAGATGTCAGATATTTGTTTACTTTGTTTTCCCTTTTTAAAAACTACTTTGACACATTAGGGGAACCGGAATTGTATTGGCATATTCAGCTCTGAAGCATTTTACTTATGAAATGATTGCTATACCTCAGAGGCTGGCCCAGAAAATATGGGACCTGAGTAAAAATGGTCACCTTAATTAAATTTATAGTCTAAAAAATTGTCCTTTTCATTTGATCATTTAAAAGTTATTGCTTGGGCTTGTCACTCATAAACCAGTGTTTAAAAGCTTATTTTCTTTTAACCACATTTTTCTGCAGTAGAAGTTACATGAATGAGTTAAATGCTTAGGGAAGGACTCGTTTTTAGTGAGATACCAGCTAAGTAATAGTGTATCCAATTATGTTTTTGTTTCCTGATCAAAGTACTGTGTATTTCAGAATAATTTGTTGTATGACTACTAGCCATTGTTCCTTTTAAGTCTCACTATATGAGCTTACAGAAGTGTCCCATGACACTATCAAATGCAATAGCTACTTCCGAATAGTAATTTTTTAAGAAGAGATTATATCTTTAATTATTTTGAGTAGCCCTTTCCTTATCTGTTAAGTATTGGTTTCTTAGGACTCCAAATCCAAGAAAACTGCAATGGTAATATTATGCAAAAAGATGTTAACATTCTCTCTTCATCTTATTGTTTAACTTCAAAGCATTCTTGTGAACAGAAACAAGTTAGGACTGGAACAAGATGCCAGAACACAAATGATTCAGCTGAAGTCAATGAAATGCAGTTACAAAGTGCAAACCTCAATTTGAGTTGAATTGGAGAGACCACTGAAAAACAGTAATTAGCCTGAAGAAAGAAAGAAAACAGTGTAAAATACAGTTTTTGTAATCTTAGTTCTGATAACTCTGTCCCCTCCTGCCCACCCTATTTTGCAGAAGCTCCTTAAAAAAAAGGAGAGAGCTCATTTGTTTCCCAGTTAAAGTACCTGAAGGTTCATCTTCTCCATAGATGACCAGGGGCACATTTGAGAGTTTAGAATATCTTTCTGTAAGATATAAAAGCTCTCACTTTAAACTAGCTCAGGCTTCTAAATATATTCAACCAGAGGCTTTATTTTCTAGGACCCACTCCCACCCAACCCAACCTATTATTCTTCAAAATTGCTCTGAGAAACATACTCTGTAAAAAACCATTCTATACCCTCCATGAGTAGGGATTTTGGTGGGTGGGAGTAGAGATTTCCAGAGTTTATTAATCATTTCTTTCTTTATTCCCACTTGCTTCCCACTGTCTTTTATCCTTTTGTCTAGTGTCTGTTGAAGGATAAGCTTCTGTTAAATGTTAAGAACCTCTGGAAGCAAGATCGGGTTATACTAGTTTCTTGATGTACCTAGGAAGCTGATGATTACTGCGGCTGCAGCAGCAGTACCCTTCAGGGCTATTGTGAGAGATACATTTAATGGAGAACTAAATAGACCAGCGGTGGGCAACCCCTGGCACGCGTGCCAAACATGGCACGCCAGTAACTTTTGCTGGCACGCAAAACCCTCTCTTATAATCTTCCATTTACAAATTTTCTTAATATCGCG
>NW_006291231.1:835139-860415 GCF_000327345.1 Myotis davidii
TGAAATATAAACCTGATGTAAAATCGTCATCAGTGATGCAGCAGCAAAAGTCCCACTGATAATATCAAACAGAGTCATAAAGTTTTCTGTCAGACTATCAGTGTACATGTATACATTAAAAAATAAATGTATTTTTCATCATCATATACTGTGTTTTTGTCGCTCGAATGAATTTTATTATTTCTTCAAGGTTATTCACATACGTACACCTTAAGAGATTTCAAGTAGGTGTAACATGCTCTCAAAAAATTAGCGTTGGCACGCACTCACAAAAAGGTTGCCCACCTCTGAAATAGACAGTGCCTTTGATTCAGTTTGGTCAAAGTTTGGTTTGTATACTGAATTGTCAATGATATTTATAGCGTATTTCCTCCATTTTACCAAGCAAGATGGAGTTGAAGGATACAAAGAGCCAACATACAAAAAAATGAGGAAAAGGCAGGACTCTGGTACTTACACGAACAAGTGGAAAATAGGAGCAAATGATATTTAATAGTATAACATTGGATGATTCCATAAACATTATGGCACATTAATGCAAAATCAGACAATGTTGAGGGTTAGGAGCAGTTCTCTTCACTTATTTTGTCCAAAGGGTAATTGTTCCTGATAAATCTGAGCCTTTTCTTTAATATGAAATATATTTTATATCTGTCATCCATAAGGCAGAAGTTCACGTTATGTAAATAAAAAAGAAATGATAGAGAAATATTTTGGCTGTAACCTATGACATTGGTGGAAATATAAATGATTTATCCTGAGAAAACTAACCAAATAACTTTTTATTTCCTTCCCACTGTTATTTGCATTTTATTAAATGTTTTGCCAAAAAAGTAGACCTGAAGGCCACAAATCTCTTTTTCCCTTGGGTCTCTTTTTTATTGCCACCATTGAATTCTCACAGTAAATTTGTCTGCCTGAAGCAGTTCTCTTCATTCTATTCTTCCTAAACTAATTTCGAAAGACGAGAAAGGGAATTATTAGCAGATTTAATACAGACTCTAACTTTCTCTGTGTATATTTGCTATATTCACTAATTGTGCTTGTCATTCACGTTTTGAATAGGCTATTTTAAATGTATAATAGCAGTAATAATAAAGTTCCTCTGATATTTCAGACTGAAGTTACAAAAAAATTTATTTTGCTTTTTTGTTTGAGCTCTGAGAGCCTGTGAAAGTTAAAATTTTTACGGCAAGCACTGTGGTTTAGATTGTGTTTCCAGTGACATAACTAGTTAAATGTAAACCAGATGTGCTTTGAAGTTTATTTCCAGGAATGTACAGTGAACTGTTTCAATTCCTGGTTCCATGACATTTATAACATAAAAACATTGTATTTAAGGAAAAATTAAACAGTTGATATCTGTAACTGTCATTGCATGTGTTTATAGTTTGGAGTTCATAATTGCTTAATTTAAAATAGGGATTTTGAGAATATATGATATTCACATTTTTTTGTTTGGGGAGCTTCTTACAAATGAAATGAATAGGTGAGCTCTATATAGACAGTTCTCAGATTAGTTATTTGCTTCTTGACCATCTGATTCCTTTTTTACACTGTTTTTACTGAAAGAATTTCAGTACTCTGGAATAGATTTTTTTCATTCCAAATCTGTGCTATATTTACAAAACCTGCTCTTGTATTTTTCTTTTAAGAGGTTTTCTTGCTACAGACAACCTGAAAGAAAGATGTATTTATATTTCCTCAAACAATTTTTACTTCAAAATTTAAATGACTACATGGATACTTCTTTGCTAGTTTTGAATTAGGAAAGAAGGAACACACCTGTTTTCCACATTGATTTTTAAATTTGCATTTCAATTCTATTGCCTTTTCACGACCAGTTTAGTTTACATTTGACTTGAGATGGTCAAGAGTAAGCATTATAGTGTTATAGTTATTTATCTGCATGTTTTCCTCAATATAGTATTTTATATTTAATTCAAAGAGGTGTTTAAAAAATACTAAGTATTCTGGTGAACTCAGAAGCCCTAGTGTTCGACAAAAGAAAATGTCTTAAGGTATGCTGATCTGTTTCAGATAATTAATCAAATACAAAAAGAAACCTGTGTATTTCTTCTTTAAATTGAGTTGTTGAATTTATACTGAAAGTCAGTCTTTGATGTTATTGCTAGTACTTTAGCTGAAACTGGTATATATTTTTAATTAACTCATGTTAAAATATTAAACTTTATTGGTTTGACATTTTCATTAGTCACCACCTGAGAACATAGGCATACTCTAATTCTGTTTACTTCTGACTGTCAATAGGAATTGTTTAGATTATGGTATATGATTTGATTTAGGACTCAAATGAAATTAATGATGGTAAGGTCTATATGAAGCAATTAAAAGTTTATTCTCTTTTTTATTTTACCAAACTTATATGTGCTTTAAAAGACTCTCCACAGCAAACATGTATAAATGTGAACAGGCTATAGGAGGAAGGTGGGCAAGGACTGGAGGAGAAAGCTACACCTGGCATTGAAGTTTTATCCCTTATTTTCTTATACCTTATTTTTAGGAGTTTGGAATTAAAGCCAGCATGGTGATGTTTTATCTCTATTATAGGTTCTTTAAATTCTTCCAAAAGCTCATGGAGCCATAAATGACAGTCAACCTTTGTTTGTACACAGCACATGGCATCTAACAATGTGTTGCTTTCCATGGAACCAAATTTCAAATTTCCCACAAGACAGTTACATCTTATTACGGAGGAAAATTGATCCAGTTTATGTAAAGTTATAGTAAAGTAGTGAAGATTGCATACTAAACCCTTTTAAAATAGGCTGCTTTCTGCAGTCCTACTGGGTCCCCAGGCCTGTATGTGTGTATCCACGCTGTAAAATGCATGACTTCGTCCCCCATTCACTTTATGCCTCATAGATCCATATTAAAATTACAAGAGCCAAGTTTACCAGACATTCTGGCATAGCATGGCTTGTTGGAATAATATTTTCCAGAAACACATGGCAGTTCTAACAGAATCTTTTCCTTCTGGATTGTAGATATAAATGAATGTGAAAGCAACCCATGTGTCAATGGGGCCTGCAGGAACAACCTTGGATCTTTCAATTGTGAATGTTCTCCTGGCAGCAAACTCAGCTCAACAGGATTGATCTGTATTGGTAAGATGCATGCACGGTGCTGATGTTTCAGTTTCCCTGCAGAGATAAGCAGAGACCTCAGGCCTTCCTTTGGATAAAACAGAACATGATTACAGGAAGCTTAAGAATTAGGAGTTATTCTAGTTGTTTTCTCTTTTTATCAACATAGGTGTAAAACAGGATAACATAAACTGGACAGGCTCTTAAATTTTATTAGATTATAGGAAGTGTTCTCTTCATATAAATAATATATTATTAAGTTATAAGCGTTTCCATACCACACACATAATTATATTCGTTACTCTAAGAATGCCTTAGGCATCAATACAATCAAATCCCTGCTGCATACATTTTATAAACAACATTCTATGGTAAACAAAATATGATAGCATTTGGATTCAGTTAACAGGACAAGAATTTGAAGATTTTTTAGCTTTAAACAAATAGAAAGAATTTATTGTTTTCTCATTTCTCCCATCAATCATAAATTTATAGGCTTCAAGGAAGAGAAGAAAACCATTTCCCTGTTTTTGAAAATCTCTAAGGGAGAAAGATTCCAAAACTTCTAAACTATCATCTTTTAATATATCTCAAAATATTTAAGGTCAGTTCTTATGATAATGATAGTAGGACAAATATATAAAAGGAATCATCTGGTCAATTACCATAAGGAGCAATTCATCACATGAAAGGGTAAAATAAAACTATCTCTGATTTTTTTCCTGCTTCTAGTGTCTATGGCTTTATTGGCTAGGCATATCACAGTTTATATATCACTAGAGGCCGGTGGGGTCCCTTGGCCTGGCCTGCGGGGACTGGGCCAAAACCAGCAGTCCGAAGTCCCCCGAGGGGTCCCGGATTGCGAGAGGGAGCAGGCATATAAGATCTTTGATTAATTTCTTCCCACCCTTCCTCCTTCTTCCTTCCCTTTGAGATTCATCAGTCTGTTCCATGTTTTCATGCCTATGCCTTGAGCATCTGCCCACTGGTGTCCAGTGCTTGTCATAGCTACTGGTTGAAAGGTCACTTAGGCTTTTATATTTATAGATTAGCTAGCATCCACCTTAAAAGTGAGCTAAATGTATACTTGCAGATGGGAAGATATTTCAGTTTTACATAGTGCCAAATACACTGAAAGTGTTTGTGATCTAGCCAGTGCGAATTTTCAATTTAATATTTGCCAAAGACAATAGTATTTTCAGTATTCTATCTGATGTTAACAATATTTAGCTGATAATTTGATAATGCTAGAGTACCTGTTTGTAACATGAAGAGAAATGACCAAGTCCAAGGTTACCAATGAAACCCTTCCCTTTGGAAATGCCAGGTTAGCTGGTGGAATGTGAGGCTTGCTCAGCTCTCCATATTAGGAAATAGACTGCCTGGGGCATTTCTTTTCTTCTTATAGAATTCCAGATTGGGAGGTGGGGGAAGGAGGCATGTGGGTTGGATCTGGTGAGGCAGAAGTATTTTTGCTAAGCCACAATTTCCAACTGAGATAGAGTTATTTTATTATCCAAAGGAAATGAACTCAGCATTAGTTAATTAATGTCTCAGAATACTAAATCTGTGTGCCACTTGGACAATCAAAGATATCTTAGCTTTGCTTCATCATAAACACTTCTATTATTTTGGCCTTTACCCTTATATTTATTGATGAAAAAAAGAACAAAGGCTTTTTATTCCCATGTCATTATATTGGGCAACTAAATACCACCATATTTTTCTCAGCCAATGTGTTATGTATTTTTTTATTCATTATGATCAAATTTTAATATTCTAGCCTAAAGCTGCTCAGAAAGATAGTTACTTAATATTTTAAAAATTTACACATCATTTTATCTGCTTTTTAAAATTTAAAACAATTCTATTTTTAAAATGAAATAAATAATAAAATATATTTATAGAAAAATTATGGATTTCTAAAAGTATATTTGTATTGATTTCAGAGAGGAAGGGAGAGGAAGAGAACTTTAGAAATATCAAAGATGAGAGAGAATCATTGATTGGCTGCCTCCTACACGAGCCCCATTAGGGATTGAGCCTTCAACCTGGGCATGAGCCCTGACCGGGAATCAAACAATGACCTCCTGGTTCATAAGTTGACACTCAAACACTGAGCCAAACCAGCTAGGGCTGGATTTTTTTAATAGGACTGTCAAGTAACTCTAATCTGTGTTTAGCCCGCAAAGAAAGCGCTCTTTCAAAGGGTTTCTAAATTTAGAATAGAATAAAAATTCCCCTATGTGGTTACAAAATTAAAATTAATGTAGAACACATTAATTAGTTAGATACCGTATTTGCCGGCGTATAAGACGACTGGGCGTATAAGACGACCCCCTAACATTTCCACTCAAAATACAGAGTTTGTTATATACTTGCCGTATAAGACTACCCCCTCTTCCGCACACCTTCCACACACCAAATAAAAGGTATAACAATATCAGATTTGATTTTAACATTTTAATTTATATTCAAATGCTTATGACATGTAGGAAAACTGTCACAAGGCTGTATGTAATCAAACATTTTCATAAAACACTGAAAGTTTATTCAAACTCCTCTTCATCATCTGATATTAAAAGTTCATCAACGACATCTTGGTGCCATGATAGGGATGATAGGGGTTTGACTGGTCGACATTTTCTATGCTGTACTGTACAATGGGGCAGTATTGTGGTTGGCTGTTGGCTGTATACAAAGCCTGATTTGATTGGTCCCTGCTCCCTGTTTGCCCGCCCTGTCACTATAGCAGTCTGGTCCACCCTTGCATCAGCATCTCCCTGGGACCTCACTAGTGCGCAAGTGCGAGCTCTTCAACATTCTAACAGGCACCATGATAGCGCAAAATCGCGAATCTTCAATGCATATGTAAAGAAATATACGGTAACCCGAATTTACCACACTCGCAAAATCGCACACAGCCAACCATACACCCAGTATGGTATCGCGATTCGTGATTTTGCGCTATCATACTGGGTGTATGGTCGGCTGTGTGCGATTTTGCGAGTGTGGTAAAATCGCATAACAGCAAAATCGCATAACAGCCGAGCATACACCCAGCAGCGCTGCTGATGCCTGAACGGTATGTGGAATGAAGTGGGCGGGCATCGGGAGGCCACTATGGCACGGGGCAAGCACTATGGGCAGTCTATCTGAAGTGTACCTGGCGTATAAGACGACCCCCCACTTGGAGGCATATTTTTCAGGGCCAAAATATCGTCTTATACGCCGGCAAATACGGTACTTAGAATAATTAGGAAATTAGAATCTATTCTGCAAACTTCCTAAATATAATCTTAAACTGTTTTGTAAACTGCTTGAAAAAAGGGTTGTTTTCTGGTGAAAAGTTATATTAACTACTAGAGGCCTGGTGCATGAAATTCATGCACTCAGGATGGGGGGGGTCCCTCAGCCCAGCCTGCGTCCTCTCGCAGTCCAGGAGCCCTCAGGAGATGTCTGACTGATGGCTTAGGCTCCAACCACCTCCACTGCCCTCACCAGCCCAGCTTCTGGCTGAGTGGCACCCCCCCTGTGGGAGTGCACTGACCACCAGGGGGAAGCTCCTGCATTGAGCATCTGTCCCCTGGTGGTCAGTGTGTATCATAGCAACCGGTCGTTCCTCTGTTTATTTGCATATTAGCCTTTTATTATATAGGAATAGAGGCCCAGTGCACAAAATTCATGCATGGGGGAGTCCCTCAGCCCAGCCTGCACCGTCTCTAATCTGGGACCCCTTGGGGGATGTCCAATTGCCAGTTTAGGCTCGATCACAAGGATTGGGCCTAAACCGGCAATCGGACATCCTTCTTGCAATCTGGGTCCACTGGCTCCTAACTGTTTGCCTGCCTCTTTGCCCCTAACTGCCTCTCTCTGCCAGCTGCATGTCCCTAACCACTCCCCTGCCGGCCTGGTCGCCCCTAACTGCCCTCCCCTGCCTGTCTTATTTCCCCCAACCACCTCTGCCTCAGCCCCGCCACTGTGACTTTGTCCAGAAGGATGTCCAGAAGATGTCTGGTCTAATTAGTATATTACCCTTTTATTAGTATAGATCAATGGTCGACAAACTGCGGCCCCTTGAGTGTGGCTCTTCCACAAAATACCACGTGCTGGCGTGCACGTACAGTGCGATTGAAACTACACAATCATTGCATTCATCTTTGGTTTGGGTCTGCATCCTGTCTTCAGATTGCATGGATGTGACAAGGGCAGTGACCTCTCTGTTGTCAAACCCAGTGGTCTATTCTCATTCCTCATCTTAGCCTATATTAGCAATGCTTGGCACAGTTCATCACTCACCTCTTCTCAAGAAGTTTTTCATTTTTTATCTCTTTTCCTTTCTCTTTTCTAGCCTGGTTTCTCAGTTTCCTTTGTTAAGTCTTTCATATTTTCCTACTTTCAAACTTGAAGTGTACCAAAGGTCAACCTTTGAACCTCTTAGCTTCTCCAATGTCTACAGTCATACTTAGATGGCCTCTACATAGACTCTCAAATTCATCTCTCTACTAATTGCAGATTTGTATTTCCATCTGTCTGCAGAGTTGTCTCCATTTGGAGACATTTCTAATGGACATTTCAAATTTAACATATCTTTCAGCATCAACCAGTATATCCTAGAATCATTTCTGTCTCAGGAAAATGATACCTCCATTCGTTTAGTTGCCAGCCCCCAAAACTTTGCAGTCATCTGTAATACCTTTTTCTCAAACTTCACATTGAATTCATCAGCAAATCCTGTTGATTGTACTTGAAGTGTATCCATATTTCAACTACCACCACCAGCAGCCCTCAATCTCAGCCATCATTATTTCTCTTCTTGACTATTACTGTAGCCTCCAATCTCCTTACCCTGATTTATTTTTTCAGAGGCTTAAAGAATGTATTAAATTTATTGGGGTGGCATTGGTTAATAAAGTTATATAGGTTTCAAGTGTACAGTTTTATAATACATCACATATATTTCATTGTGTATTTACCACCCAAAGTCAAGTTTCCTTTAAATACCATATATTTGACCCCTTTTCCCCTTTCTACCTCCCCTCACCGCCCTTCCCCTCTGGTAACCATCATACTGTTGTCTGTGTCTATGAGCTTTTGTTTGTTTGTTTGTCCTGTTTGTTCACTTGTTTTCTGTCCCATATATGAGTGGAAGCATCTGGTTATTGACTTTTTCCATCTGACTTTTTCGCTTTGCATGATACTCTCAAGATCCATCCATGTTGTCAAATGGCAGTATTTCATCTTCTCTAGCTCCTGACTATATAACTACATGTATATCCTTTGTGTGTACATGTACACACAAATAAGACAGATGGAGAGAGAGAGATAGTATGCATGATGTTACAGAGTTAGGGCTCTGAAATCAGACAATGCAGGTTTGACTTGATGCTGACACTAACAGGGTGACCTTGGGTAAATTAGTTGACCTCAGTTTGCCTCAGTTTTCTCATCTGCAAATTGTGCATAACATATATGGTTGTTTAAGTAAATAAGCTTATGCATGGAAAGCCTTTAAAACTGCTTGTTGCTACCTCAATAAATATAAGCAAGTGCTATTACAATATATCTTACTTAAAACCAAGGTGATAATTAATAATTAGTCCTGGTCCTTAAAATACACGGTAGTAGTATGGCCTATTTAAGTACACAGTAGCCTCATAGGAGCTTCTGTTTCCTCTATGCTATGGAATTTACAGGGTTAAACCTATAAAAAAGCCTATAATTTGAGGCCTGATACAAATGCCTATGAGCAAGCCTTTTTCATTTGTATACAGTTTTTACTCAAACTGAATCTCAAAACAATAAAATGCAGAGTGGCTGTCCATCTCTTCTCCACATCCTTGCCCCGTAACTCTCTGTATCCAGTCAAGGACAGAGTTGTTTGTTTTGTTTCAACCTCTGTCCCAGAGGATTTGGGTTTCAGGTAGCTTCCTCTTGCCCACTGCTGTGTTCCATACGGAATCAGAAGTTACCAGTTATCCCTTCATGGACATGCCAGTTTCATCGTAGTTCCTCTTCTGTGTTTCTGGTTATGTTTTGTTTTTATTATTGAATTTTAGCAGTAAAACTGTATTAATTGAGTTTTAAAATCATCAAGTTTTAAATAAATGTTGGGATATGCTTTTTCTTCATTGTTTTCCAAATCTGTGTGTCACGGTATGCTATTAAGATTTTGTTAAACTGTGTTTTACGCATCACCTGCATTGGGACCATCTAAGGAGTTTGTCACATGCAGATTCCGAGCTTCACACCTGGACACTTGGGAATCTGCATGTTACCAAGAGCTTTGGTAACTGTTGTGCCCAGTTCTACAAGGAAAACTTTATAAATGACATATTTTACACACTTACTTTTTGCCATGTCAGTATTTTACTGGATTCCTTGTTACTGCTTCAGAATCAGTTACCTAACAGTCATGGAAGGAGGAACTTCAATTTGATGTGGAGACATGGTCTAAAAATATCAGTAGTAGTTCTCACTAGATAGTTGGATTGCAGATGAGTTTTATATTTTATTTGCTGCTTGGCTTCTTCAAATACTTTATTATAAATATGTGTTGCTTTTTGAACTGGAAATAAAACTACACATAGGTAAATGCCTGCAAGAAAATACATCAAATATTAGCCCTGGTATGTCTTATTGGTGGTTTTATAGGAGGTGTTTATTTTCTTCTTTACCTTTTTAATTTCTTTTGTGTTTTCAAATTATTCATGAAATAAGTGTCTTTAGCTGGGGAAATACTGGTGTATTGGGTGGAAATTAGAGATTATTTGAGGAATTTTATTATTTGACAAAATCTTAAATATCAAAGCAGTTATCATAAAGGACAAATCTTACGAGTATTTTTCATAAAAGTAGTGATCTTATGGTAATGCTTTGTGTTCGCAAGTACAAGCATAACATCTTGGGCAATAGTGGCCGCTCCTAGAATACCAGCAGGTATAATTATATGAATTACTATATTGTGTGAGATACATATAGTACAATATTTGATTTACATGTATGTAATATACTGTATTTAAGTGCATATTCGTGTAAATGTGTTCAAAGGATATGCTATTAACATTTGTTAAAAATAACCCTTTTGTGTTTTTTAATACTATGAAAATGTTTTTGGTGTATACAAAAGATGAAAGCTCCCCATCCTTTCCTGTTCATTTTTAGACAGCCTGAAAGGGACATGTTGGCTCAACATCCAGGACAATCGCTGTGAGGTGAACATTAATGGAGCCACTCTGAAATCTGAATGCTGTGCCACCCTTGGAGCCGCCTGGGGGAGCCCCTGTGAGCGCTGTGAGCTAGGTAGGAGCCTGACCAAGGGGCTCTTGGCTTCTCATTGGAAAGCTTCATCCTCAACTGGGCACCTTGTCCACTGTGTATATCCATAGTGAGGAAGGCTATAACATCATTACCCTCCCTAAAATGTTGTCTTTTATGGTAGAGTTTATTCATTTCTTAAACTATGTATTTGGTTTATCCTTTTATATAAGCAAACCTTTTTAATGTCGTTTCTTTTTATCCTCACCTGGAGATATGTTTATAGATTTTTAGAGCGAGGGAGGGAGAGAGACAGAGACAGAGGCAGTGAGAAAGAGAGAGAGGCATTGATATGAGAAACATTGATCAGTTGCCTCCCATACACATCCGACTGGGGATCAAACCCTCAATCTAGGTATGTGCCCTAACCAGGAATCAAAACCGCAGCCTTTTGGTGTATAGGACGATGCTTCAACCAACTGAACCACCCAGCCAGGCCCTTCTGAATATTTTAGACAAGGAAGGGAGTCAGCTGGTATTTAGCTGCTGGATGACTATCAATATTCTCTAGTGTCCTTATTGGCATATGTCCTTGTAGGACACGATGTTTCCTTAAATCTTTTATTTGTTTATTTATAATTCTATTGGCAATGTGAAAGCAAAAAGGAATTGTCATAGGAGAAATTATGGGACTACAATATGGGTCAGCACTGATGATGTTACCACAGCATGTCATGTGCCACACTGAATTCAGCAGAGGGCAGCTGGCATCCTTGTCCTCTACTCCCCAGCTTGTGGTTTTTACTAGTTCCATTTAGATTCCATTATACTGTTTCTTGAGCTTCAGACAGATGTATTTTCTTTTACAATGAAGTAAAATGTGTCCTGTTGTTCTCACAGATACAGCTTGCCCAAGAGGTTTTGCCAGGATTAAAGGTGTTACCTGTGAAGGTGAGTGTATTCCCAGATATTGTAAATCTTTAGAGCAGTATGTAAAATTGTCATTGACTCTCACACTTTGGAAATATTTATCATTTTCAAAACTCTTGAAGTTTCAATAAAAATACTCAATGTAATCGATAAATGTTTTAGAATACTACTCTTAAGAAACAGCTTAGAGTCTCCCATTCTTCCTCTTTATACCATTGTGTAAATTTTCATGAGGCCACCAATAGCCTTTGAGGCACAGAGCAGCTGGCAGAGGAACACGTCCAGCTGTGTTCTATGGACAGGCAGGGCTGTGGTCATTTTCACAGCTGGTGTCTAGGAATACCAGTGGCTGTATTGTGGAATATTTCTACTTAGCTCAAGTAATAATTCACATTGTATTGCAAGTTGAATATACTATATGGAAAGTAAGACTACACCTGCCTTTTCTATTTGTAACATCTTTATTCCTGCACTTGCTTCATTTCCCTGCAGATGTTAACGAGTGTGAGGTGTTTCCTGGTGTTTGTCCAAATGGACGCTGTATCAATAGCAAAGGATCTTTTCATTGTGAGTGCCCTGAAGGCCTTACATTGGATGGAACTGGCCGTGTGTGTTTGGGTAGGTTCATGCCCTTGTGTTATTTTATGCATGAAACCAGCCATGAATTTTTCTTATTCTTTGGGCAGTGACCAGTCAAAAACCGTTAGGTTGTAGCTGGAAACACTTTAAATGGGATATTTTGAGGGAAAATCACTAATGGATATTTTTTAAATAAACGTTTTTCAATGAAATGATTTCTGTAGAATACAGAAAGTTGATACTGCTCAAAATTTTACCCCCAAATTAAATTTCTTTAATCAGATATTTTGGGCAAGTTCAAGCTTTCACACTGAGTCAATCGAGTAAGAGAACTATGTACATTTTGAACATGGAAGAAAAATTGGAGACTAGTATTTGAAGTTAACATTTACTAGCTCAATGCAGCTGTGCTCTTAGACAACAGTAGGGGAAGTCATGGTCAAAGTTATGTTGTTTCTCTTTGAAAACATTGACCAATCCCTTTTCTTCCTTAACTTCCTTTAGAGTTTAAATTTTGTTAATGCTTTATTTTCTAAAAATGAAGAAGCTTTTTCTTTCAACATTGTATTATAGAAATGCCTTGTTGACCTTACTCTTTATCAATGTCATGCTTGACTGAAGTTGAGTTTCATGATTGAAAAGAAACTTGTATTAATTCTGTATCTAAACAATCTTTTATTTACTTAACGGATTTTTCCAATATGCAATGGAAAAGTAAGTTTTAAAAATAACCTTATATGGGTTTGTATTTTAATTTTAAGTTTATAGACAAAGCCTAAGCAATGGTAATGTTATACTCAAAGATCCTTAAGGCGTTTATGTATACATCAGTGATTTTTAAAATTAGTGGTAAGAAAAAAATGTTTGCAATATTATACAGTTTAGTTATTATAATTAACACAGATTTTAAGTTAATTTTTATGACATTTAAATATAAGGTACGACTGTAAAATCATATGGAAATGTTTAGAAATTATAATATTCAAAGTCTGTATAAAGAAAAATTCTTTTCAGATTTTTATGCTTAAATTATTTACAAAGTTTAGAAAAAAGTTAAGTGTCTCTTGAAGATGACAGAGTGCCAGTATGCTAAGTGACTAATGAAATCAAGTTGCCTTCAGTAACCAAAGGATACTGTTTATGAAGATATATTATGGATTGTGAATCATCACTAAGCAGAATTAATTCCCAATAACATCCCTCAAAATTAAACCTTCTGTAATATTCTAAAATGATATGTTGAGTTTTTTATCTCTGTACTTTGGTTAAATGTTTTTGTCACTACTTGAATTATGCTACATTAATTGCTTGTAGCTGGAGATGTGAGAAAGTTTCGAGAAGAGATTGACATATGAAAATGTAAATTTTTCTGAGAATAAAAATAGAGGTAAACTGCTTTGATAGAATTTATCTAAATCAGGGGTCCCAAACCGCAACACTTTGAGGGGACAGGCAGGTAATATAAATGAGTGAGGTGGTAATAAGGAGTGGTGGGGATTGCAGCAAACTGTAGAGTACATAAACCATCCAGAGGCTTCCAAATTTATATTTTAGTTTCTGTGCAAGCCAATCAAAACATTCACAGACCCTATGTGGCAAGTGTGCTGACAGTGTTTTGATTCCTGATGTAAATACTGATATGGATCTGCGTAGTAAAGACACCCGATTACTCTGCCAGGCTATCATAACTTTTTACATCCTTAGTTCAAATGTTTTGTTAAAAAAAAAAAAAAAAGAAAAAGAGAGAGATTAATTCCAGAATAGCTTCTTGAGCAAATTACCTCAATTACATCAGAAACAATTTGACTCAAGCCAGAGTTCTCAGGCTACCTGTACTTAAATAAAACTGTCACATCTTGTTAAGATCTTTACTGCCCTAGTGACAGCATAGGCTAAAGTTGGCTATAAGTGAGACCAGTCCCTGAGTGTCTTGTGGTAAGGAGACTCATTGGATTACTGTTACATCTCACACTGATGGGGAATGTGGCTTTTGGTTGGTGTTAATGCAGCTATCTAGGGCAAAATCACCTACTGTGAATATCTATATTCAGTCTACCAAATCAAAATCAAAATTTACCACTGTTATTTTTTCTTTAAAAATAGGACTTCTTAATTATAATACTTGGAAATGTATGTAATACTAGGCTAAAGGAAGTAGCTAGAGTTGATATTACTTCTGGTTGAGAACTTGAAAGAATCAGTATTGAGAGTAAAATAGAAAACACATTTATTTGTTTGTGTTTACATTTCTATTAGGGATCTCTTTTCCTCTGTTAAACAGTCTTCAGGTTTAGGAAAGGATTTAATATCTTAAATAATCTTATCAAGTAAAACATGTTATTTGGTTAAGGAAAGCCTTTTCTGAACTCATTATCCATATTTGCAATTTAACAGCCAAGTGTTTGACTGTAGTTTGACCGACAACTCTACTGGCTAACAGATAAATGCGTTATCTATAGATTATGCTAATTTACCCTATTTTGTGACTGTTGATTGATCTTCTGAGGTCCTAGCTAGCATGTCAAGACTTTAGTATGCTTTGAAGTTGAAGGGAAAATGTGACATTTAAACAAATAATTTGGCCCCTTATTAGAGCAGATTTACATAACCTAGGGCAAAAACCATGGTGAAAAGATAAGTTCGGCAGGAAAAAAAACTTTAAGTGCAATAATAGTTTTTCTTTATAAAGGTATTTTAATCCTTGTATCAATTGGCCAGTAGATTCAAGTTGATCATCACTGTTTATAACTAGGATGCGACAGGACTGCTCACAAGCCACTCTGAGCCATTCAGTGAACAAGAAGAATCTGTCACTGAAATGATTCATTCTTTCTGAAGTGAGCAATACAAGAAGGGGGTCATAGGTGATGATATGGAAGAGCCTTGTCACAAAAGAACCTTTTCTCCTGAAGGTGGCTTGTGAGAATTAAGTAATACTGAAGGAGAACCCACCTTGCTCTCATTAGATGACTGTCATTATGGACTCCATTCCAGGAGGTGCTGGGCTTGTGGTTCTCACCTACTGCTGAGTCTCCAGGGCCTGGCTTCATGCCAGGCACCGAGCAGAAGTTCGGTATCTGAATGTTCAGTGTTACAACTTCATCTCAACCTGCAATTTCACCCTCCGCATAGACATCCGCATGGAGCAGTGCTTCTTGAAGTGGGATGAAGATGAATGCGTCCATCCTGTTCCTGGGAAGTTCCGCATGGATGCCTGCTGCTGTGCCGTGGGGGCAGCTTGGGGCACCGAGTGTGAGGAATGCCCCAAACCTGGCACCAAGGAGTACGACACCCTGTGCCCCAGGGGTCCTGGCTTTGCTAACAGAGGGGATGTCCTTACTGGAAGGCCATTTTACAAAGGTAACTGAGCGGCACATCAGTCCCCTACACTCACACTCACCCTCCACATTCTCTGAGATTTGGTTTTGCTTCAGACATTTGATTTCCCACTTTATTTTCTTTGTTAGGCATAATTTGTGGCCAACCTTATATCCCAGGTGTGAAAATCACCTATATAAGATGATATGGAAGTAAAGATACAGAACAGTCTGCTAATCTCGCTTTCCTACTATGACTCTACTGTAACTCTGCTTTCCTTAGCACCACCCAACTAGATGCAGCCCCAATGTAGCGAAAACTTCTCTAGATCCCTAAACTTTACAAAACAAATGAGCAGAAATAAAGGCATCAAAATTCTTCATGAAGAACACAGAATCTTTTTCACAGTTGAAACTTTTTGTGTGGCATCACTGTGATCATTGACATTTTTGACTTGGATACTTTCTTTTCCATCATAGTAGACTTTAAGCTGAAAATGATAGGCCTACTCTTTTATGTCAACCAACTCTTCAGTCCGGCTTTACTCTGCTTTTAGATATCAATGAATGCAAAGCTTTTCCTGGAATGTGCACCTATGGAAAGTGCAGAAATACAATTGGAAGTTTCAAGTGCCGTTGCAATAATGGCTTTGCTCTAGACATGGAGGAAAGAAACTGCACAGGTAAGACCGCTCCTTGGATTTGGTAAGCCCTGGCTCTCTTCCTTTTGCTGTTTGGAAGTACTGCCATCAAAAGCCCATCCTCGCCCTAGTTGGTTTGGCTCCGTGGATAGAGCCTTGGCCTGTAGACTGTAGGGTCCCAGGTTCGATTCCAGCCAAGGCAAGTGCCTGGGTTGTGGGCTTGGTCCCCAGTGGGGGCATGTACAATTTTCCATTTTTCTGTTTGTTTCCTTTTCCCTACTCTTAAACCACTTCTCCAAACCTGTGAGAGCGCTGCAAAATAGAATGAAAATGCTGTTTTATCTGCAGAACAACATAAAAACATGTTTTTCTGCCTTAGCCTGTTTGCTCAGTGGTTAAAGTGTAGGCCATGGACTGAAGAGTCTCAGGCTCCATTCTGGTGAAGGGCACATACCTTGGTTGCAGGCTTGATCCCTGGCCCCGTTTGGGGCATGTGCAAGAGGCAACCAGTCAATGTGTTTCTCTCACATCGATGTTTTTCTCTCTTTGTCTCGCCCCCTCCCTTCCACTCTTCCTAAAAAGCAGTGGGAAAAAATATCCTTGGATAAGGATTAACAAATATACATATTTGTTATATACATATGTCATATATATATATACATATATATGTTTTAAATATATATATATATGTAATTTTCAGTGTATATGAGTACTAGAAAACATAGCCATTAAATCAATAATTGTCCACACTTGATATAGTATCCTATTAAAAATGGTGAAGTTTAAAATAGAGAAGTTGTAACATATTTTCCTCATCTGTGCATGTTCTCCTCGACCTCTAGCTAGATCCCCTCCTGGCTTTTCTTCTCTTAGTTTCCATGGTACTTTCCTATTTCAGTTGCCCTTCATTGATGATGATGTTTCTTCTCTAATCTTCACAGATTCTTCTTGACTTTGGCATTTTTCATTCCTTTAGTATTTTCCACAGTCCTTTGCTCTCTTAGCATTCTGCCTCTCAGAATGGCATCTCCCTTAATGACTTCATGGGTGGCCTCTGTTGAGCTGACTCCTAGGAGCTATCTCTTGCCCTCTGCTCCTCCAACATTTCTGACTTCCATCTGGACAGTTCCTCTTTGCTGTCATCTCCCTTTATCCCAGCCCCCCTTCATCTGCCTAGGGACTTCCTTCTATATATTAATAGCTGGGAGAAAGCAGTGCATGCATATGTTAGCAACTTATAAATCCTGCTATAGAGAAACTTAAAAATTGAAATTCAGCAAAATAAACAGATGCTGGCAAAGCATTTTTTCCCATTGTGACAATTTTTTTTTTAAAAAGTCATGTTTTCTTCATTATATTTTATAGACATGACTTCTCTATTGAAAAATCTTAGTTACAGGCATGGGAGGTTTCTCCAAGAATCCTGTTTTTTAGAATATAAATGCTGCTATTGAAGATTCTTAATTACTATAGTATATAAAAAGTAACAAACATTTTTTTAATTTATATTTTTAAAATTAGATCACATCTGAATGTGACATAAAACACACGCACACACACACACACACACACACACACACACACACAGAGAAATTAGGGCATATTCCAAGGCCCTGCTGAATATGAGCGCTCTTTGACTCAGAGTTAGTTGGCTATGTCTGCCTCCAAGGCTGTCCCTCTGTGGTTGGTCACCCTGCTCAGAGGCAGCAGCACCCTGTTCTGACACCAGGGTGGGCATGGGTTAGTGTTGCAGAACCAGCATGGTCTTTGCATCGTGCGTGAGATTTTCCTCCTGTGTCCACTGCTTCCTTGTTTGCCATCTGCCTTGTTTGGCCCCTCCTGCAGTTGCTTGGTATATCCATCTCTTACCATTTCAAAGCCACAGAAAGAAATCCCCAATTCCGGAATTCTTAAAGGCAAAAGGCCCCACCTGCCCATTGGCCATGACAGTTTTGGCAGTTGGGGAAAGGAATGTACCCAAGGCCTGACCCCCTCTAGCTGATCTGCAAATGCATCCTCAAACCACTAGCCCCTGACTTCCCCAGCATTTCCAGTGTGCTTCACCTTCACTTGGAAGGCCAAATCTCTCTCATCTCTAACACCTTCTAATCTCATTCTATTTTTTTATTTCTCTTAAACCCTATGAATTAGACATCGACGAGTGCAGGATCTCCCCTGATCTCTGTGGAAGTGGGATCTGTGTCAACACGCCAGGCAGCTTTGAGTGTGAGTGCTTCGAAGGCTACGAAAGTGGGTTCATGATGATGAAGAACTGCATGGGTAAGCGGCTTGAGCTCTTCCTCTCCAGGCTTGAAACCAATCGAGCCCAGACTCTGGCTCGACCATGGCTTGTCTCAGAGCTGTTGACAGCTTGCTTGGCAAGGAGTTGTGGTGTGAGAGAACACCCTCACATGTCAGACAGGAAGTCTGCTCCCAGATGGCTCTCGGGGAGCCCCAACCTCTTGGCACCTTAATGGCAGTGAGATACTGAGGCTGGGTTCTGTTTATTGATAGAATCTAAAATCCACACAGACTCCTCAGGAAGGATTCATTTAAAATGTATGACATTGTGTGGTGATCCCAAAATTTAGATTCATGTGAATCTCATGTTATTTTCCTTATTTGTGTGTTATTACAAACCCTTTGGTATTGCCCATGTGTTAGCCCACTCATTTTCAGCAGCCTATGGGACTCATTCATGCTGTGTAGAGGTGCACAGTTTAAGATTTTTCTTTCACTTTGATTAGAGATGTAGACAGCAATAAATGATATCTGGAGTGTAGAGTGATATAAAGTAAATATTGTTTATTTTTATCTTGTGTGAACCTGTTTATTTCATACAAGTAAATTCTCTGGGAGCTCACTGTCTTTAAGAGTAAAACTTTAACCATTTATCCACTGACAATAGAAGAGGTGAGGTGAGCATTATCCCATCTCCTATTCAGCCTGTCTCTTCCACTTGAGTCACACTTACCTCGCATAATGCTTCTTTCTCCCATGCTGTATGCGTGAATGTTTTTTCCTCAGAGTTCTTTAATGGATCTCACATTTTTACCTTTCAGACATTGACGAATGTGAACGTAACCCTCTCCTTTGTAGGGGTGGCACCTGCGTGAACACTGAGGGCAGTTTTCAGTGTGACTGCCCACTGGGACACGAGCTATCCCCTTCCCGTGAGGACTGTGTGGGTGAGTTTGTCTCCTCAGCACATAAACCCACTCAGGTCAGCTAGTGAAGATGATAAAGATCAGTGGTTGATTCTAATAAACTTGATTCTGCCATGTGAAATCTAGCTGATTAAAAATGATAAATTCAGAGTCCCTACATTTGGATTAAGGCCATCTTTAGAGAATGCTTTGGGGACACACGCGAATGAGCCAGCATTGTCCTGGTAGCCTCTTTTTTCATTACAAGTGCACCTCAAAGGATCCTGGGTGAGGGACTTTGTGTAAGGCCATGTCGTTCCGTCCTCCAGGTAGATGGGATGGGATCGCTGCTCCTCTTGGAAGACCTGCTCCCTGATAGTTCACCAGTGCATATACCTGTGCAGTCCCTCAGCAGATTCTGCCTCTGTGCCCATGTCTGTCATCATAGGCCAGTGATGGCGAACCTATGACACGCGTGTCAGAGGTGACACATGAACTCGTTTTTTTGGTTGATTTTTCTTTGTTAAATGGCATTTAAATATATAAAATAAATATCAAAAATGTAAGTCTTTGTTTTACTATGGTTGCAAATATCAAAAAATTTCTACATGTGACACGGCACCAGAGTTAAGTTAGGGTTTTTCAAAATGCTGACACGCCGAGCTCAAAAGGTTCGCCATCACTGTCCTAGGCTCTACTAGCACATGTGAGAACATGTGAGCTCCCCTTACTCCCTCTTCTCACAGAAATACCAGGTCTCTTCCTTGTCCCTGAGCTCAGTAGGGATGTCAGGGGCCACAGGAGAAGACCAGCTGTTGGTCTCAGAGCATTCCCACCTACTGCTTTTCATAAATATACGAAGGCCTCTGTGCTTACTATATTCTTGTATACTGGCTTTAAAACTTGGATTTAGCCAAGAAACATTTTCTTCACAGACATCTTTCTTGAAAGTGTAAACAAGTAAGACAGTGTAAGATAGAGCAGATCACACAGAAACATAATTTAAGCACATCTTAGTATATTTATTTATAAACTCTATTTATAGCGAGATCCCAATATATTAGATGAATCTTAAATCACAGACTAAACAGACACTTTTTAAAGGTAAATTTAAAAGCTTTAAACATTTTTATTTCATTTTGATAGTGGTACAAATAGTGTTTTTACACAAATAATTACAAAATATTTATTCATGGTTGTCAAACAGTGACTCAGAGGTCAGTTTCTAAGGTCAGTTTATTTTGTTGATTGGTTTTTATGGATCTTAGAGCTGAAAAAAATGTACCTCTCAAAGGTGTAATATACAATATAAGGTACATATTTTTGCATATAAAATAAAACATATAATGATCATAGACATACATTTGTATGACACATAGTAGTCTTACAAATTTTGAGAATTGAGGATGAATTTCTTGCTATATCCGGTTATATTGTCATTGCTTTCACCTTATATTGTGTCTGCTAGCGAGTTTGTCTGATGAAAAGTATCACTACCCTTTTCTTGCTGTTCTCTTATGACTTCATCATTACTACTAGCTTATTTCATAGATCTTTGCAGGAGTTTTTTTTTTTAAGGCACTTGTTCATCTTATAAGGGTTAGTTAATTTAAAATAGGCAGCATAAGATGTAGGTCCACCTTTCCAGGCACACTGGACGCACAACTCAGTGAAAACAGATGAACAGGTGAGGGTCCTGTAGGCAGCCCCTCTGTTCTGCGGAACCAGATGTCTTCCCTCAGGAGACATCAACACTTGACCATCTGATAGGAGCAGCTGAGCGTGCCAATGTAAACCCATCTATTCAACGTGAGCAAGCTTCATTTCCGGCATGTGCTACATGTGTGTGGTCTAATGTGGTCGTCACTAGCCACATGTGGCTATTTAAGTTTAATTAAAATTAAATAACAGTAAAAAGTCAATTCCTTAGTCAGACTATCCACGTTTCAAGTGCTCAGTAGGATCTACATATTGGACAGCCCAGATGTGGAACAGTTCTATCACTGTAGAAAGTTCTACTGGACAGCACTGTTGTGGGTAGAAATAAGAAATATAGAATCCAAAATTTTCTTAATATTCCAGATAGTGCCCCGGGAGATTATTTTACTTCCCTTTGAAGTACACAAAGCCCTTTGCAGGCCATGGCTCCAGTGCAGCATGTTCTTGATAGTTTGTGTGATGTTTTTAATTGTGTAAAACATTAATTCTGTGTTTCTTTTTATAGATATTAATGAATGCTCCCTGAGTGACAATCTCTGTAGAAATGGAAAATGTGTGAACATGATAGGAACTTACCAGTGCTCTTGCAATCCTGGATACCAGGCCACACCTGACCGGCAGGGCTGTACAGGTGAGACTAAGCCGGCCAGGGAGGTCTGGAACCTGTATTTCTCAGATCAGCCTAGGATAACTGCTGGCACTAACGCTATAATGAAGTCAATGGGAGTTATTTGTCCTAAAAATGAATCTAAGATGCTATGGTTTGGTGGTTTTGCAGAGGAATCTCTGGTTTTATGATAGAAAACTCCCTAAACTCCACAGTTATTATGCTTTTGAGCTCTTTATTCTTAGGTTACTGGAGCTAAATGTCAAATGGAATGCTGTCTAAAAGGCAGTAAAAAAAACTAAGTAAGATTAATGGTATGATGCTAAAGCAACATGAATAATGGGAAGAAAAATTCAAAACTATTTAAGTTTCAAAAGAAGAAAAGCTATTTATTTTTAAGGAAGTAGCCCGACAAGCAATGTGGTGGCAATGTTTTCACAGATATTGACGAGTGCATGATAATGAACGGAGGCTGCGACACCCAGTGCACCAATTCAGAAGGAAGCTACGAATGCAGCTGCAGTGAGGGTTATGCCCTGATGCCTGATGGGAGATCTTGCGCAGGTACAGAAAAGAAAACACACACACTTTGTGCGTTTAATTAATTTTATCTTACACATCTCGCTCCAGATAATTTGAGTGGAACTGGATGGGGAAAAATATCTGAGCTTACTCAAAGCCATCCTTCCTTTCATTTGATGTTAATTTTGTATCATCAGATATTGATGAATGTGAAAACAATCCTGATATTTGTGATGGTGGCCAGTGTACCAACATTCCTGGAGAGTATCGCTGTCTGTGTTATGATGGCTTCATGGCTTCAATGGACATGAAAACATGCATCGGTGGGTACCATAAAAGTGGATAAATATTTATATATATATACACACACACACATCCAAATTTAGGCACATTTATGCACGCACACACTTATAAACATAAGAAGAGGCTTTTTCAGTTATTTTAAAAATTCAAACCATTTTATTAAAAGATGTAAAAGCTGAAATGGAGAATTTATTTGGAAAAAAATCCTTAAATACATTATATTTATCTGAAATACTGTATCTTGCAAATAGA
This sequence comes from Myotis davidii, assembly GCF_000327345.1. NCBI lineage: Eukaryota > Metazoa > Chordata > Mammalia > Chiroptera > Vespertilionidae > Myotis > Myotis davidii. The sequence goes on from NW_006291231.1 coordinate 857,520, forward strand.
TTATATTTTTAAATTTTATTTGTGTATTTTAGCATTATACTATTCAGTTAAAAGATTGCTTTAGACTACTAAGATGAACAAGTATTAACCAAGATATTGAAAATACATTTTCTAGATGTGAATGAATGTGACTTAAATTCAAACATCTGCATGTTTGGGGAGTGTGAGAATACCAAGGGATCCTTCATTTGCCACTGTCAGCTGGGTTATTCAGTGAAGAAGGGGACCACAGGATGCACAGGTAGGTCTCAAGCTTGTATCCTCCATGTTTTGGCTTCTTATGTTTCAGAGGCCAACCTTTGACATCATCTGCTCACCAGCATCCGTTAGGCTGTTACCCACACCAGGCTGTGACTGTATGTGTGATGAGGAGCTGACACAGAGCATGTGTGAGGTGTTTGGCTCTTCTTTGTGGTGGCACACCATTCAGCTACTCCCCACCGCAGAGTTGGCTGTGGGCCCACAGGTGGAGTCGAGCGTGGGTGTGGAGTCTGGGCCCTGTGGCTCTGATGTGCTTCTGGTGGCTCCTGCAGCAGCGTCCACTTTCCCAGGAGGACTGCTGCCCAACTAGGAGACATGCGTAAGGAAGAAAAACAGTCTCTTTTTGGAAATAAGACTTCTCTTGTCATCTATAGTTCTACATGGAATTTTGTCTGTAGTTCTACATGGAGTTTTGTCTGGGCCCAGGAAGGGGGAGGGTTGCTGGTATGGGTAGGGGCTGGCACACACATCTATGAGGACAAGAGCTGCTGCATCTCCACTGGAAAAGGGCTGGCAGTTTCTTCTAGGGAAGGGCTTGCTTGATTTGGATCATGACGTTTCAAATCTTGTTGGACTCTATGAAAAATAAAAATGTTAATGTTTTCTTTGTACAGTTTTAGATACCTCCACATTTTAAAATTTTACCTGCACAGAAATATAGTGGGAAGTAGAACTAATTAGCTTGTATTTTATCTTCTTCATATTAACTATGTTTCTCAGATGTGGATGAGTGTGAAATTGGTGCCCACAACTGTGACATGCATGCCTCATGTCTAAACGTCCCAGGAAGCTTCAAATGTAGCTGCAGAGAAGGCTGGGTTGGAAATGGCATCAAATGTATTGGTGAGTTTGCAAATGTAACTAACCTTGGCTAAGACCAAATTCTTAGAGGCTCTCCTTTACATAGTTGTTAACCCGCATATTTGAAGAGGAGCATGCTCTTTTATTTATTCTCTTGAAAACCAAAGGCCATCTTTAGTTGCAAGATAGTTCTTGTCTAAGAGTTTCCTTTAACAATAGTATAAATGATCAAATTACAACAGTATGCCTTGGCATCTGTTTTTCAGTGTGTAGTTCAGTAAAAATTATTTGATGTGTAGCCAAAAATTCAAACAGCTGTATGATGAAAATGACTAATATATTTCCCCAATCTTTTCATAATCAGTGAGATTTAAAACTTGTTGAAATAAATGAAGGGAATGAAAAGGTGTTTTCAGATAACCTAAGTCTGCAGCAAGTAGTCCATACCAGCCTCCTAATAAAAAATAGAATTTTTCTTCCAGAGAAATATTAATGTTTTGCTGGATTGCAAGGGGTCTGATTTAAAGAAAGGAGAATGGGGAAACAGTTGACATATTCCAAGTGTTATAGATCTTTAGCCAAAGATTAATAAGTGTTTGTAACTGTGAGGCAGAAGACTGGATTTTCCCCTTGGTGTCATGCACAGTGCTGCTTACTGTGCTCAGCGTTTTACATGCCTTAACAATAAAACATTTTCGAAATGGTAAGACTTATGCAAGTCTATTTAAAGTAGAAAATTAAGCAAGCTAAACTGACCTCCCCATGATTGCCCATTAAAATCTTATAAGCCTTAAAGAATAGCCTTAAAATCTCTTATCAATAATATATTGATTTAAATATGCATTTTCATCCATTTAATTGTTTTATATTTGTCAAATGTTTATGAGCTGACTATAGAATTTAAATTATCATAGTTTCTAAATAACTTTGCTAAGGAATGTTCTATGATGGCTTCAAGTCCAGTCCACTAGCTGCCTACTCCTAGTCCAGCCATCTTTATCATTAATCTCACAACTTTTCAGCCATATCCCACTTCACATTTGTCTACTCTAGTCCCATTTGACTCCTCTTTTTCTCTCTTTTAGCCTCCCTTTTGTGTGCTGCTTGTCCCCTATCACTCTGGCAAGCTCTTGCAAAATAGCCTTCCTCCACTACCAAAGACTCTGCTGTGCCCAGGCTTCCCGAATACAAACTATCCTCCAGATTCCTCACTCCTTTCCATCTCCATTCCCCTGCCCTGGTCTCAACCATTCTCAGCATCCTCTCTGTTCCTCCTACTAATCCACTCTTCATATAGCAGCCAGACAAATGTTTTCTTTATTTTTATTTTTTTGTTAATCCTTACCCAAGGATATTTTTACATTGATTTTACATAGAGTGGAAGGAAGGGAAGGCGGGAGAGGTGGGGGGGAGGGAAGGAGAGAAGGAGGGAGAGAAAGAAAGAGTGGGAAAGAGATATTGATTGGTTGCCCCTGAATAGGCCTGGACCAGGCATTAAATCTGAAAGCCTTCCATGCCTGGGCCAACACTCTAACCACCGAGAAACACCAGTCAGGGCACCAGACAAATCTTTTAAACCATGGACCTGATGTCTTCACAACTGTCATTTTAATCCATTGAATTTAGGATAAAATCTAGCTTCCTTCCATGGTTTATAAGACCCTACAGCATCTTTCCACTATCTCTCCAGTTTCTTCTTCCATCAACCTCTTGCCCTGCACTATGCTTTGTCATCTGACCTCCTTTAGTTTGTCACACCAAGCTCTTTTCCTACTCAGTGTCTTTATATGTACTGTTCCCTCTGTAAGCAACACCCTCCTCTACTTCTGTTCAG
>NW_006291231.1:860444-870583 GCF_000327345.1 Myotis davidii
AGGCTTTTATTCATCATTTAGGTATGTAGTTAACTAAAAATTACTTCCATATTAGAACTTTCCTTGTCCCTGTACTCCAAATTAGATGCCCTCTTTAGTCTTTCATAGCACTTTGTAACATTTCTTCCTAGTACATATAACAATATTTAATTTTGTTTTCTGTGTTTAAATCTTTTCCACAAGACAATGGGCTTCACGTAGTCAAGAATCACCAGTGTCCTCATCTATAAAACGAACTTTTAAAATCTGCTAATTTTCCCTGCTCTGAAATTCAGTAATATCTTAGAAATTGACCATTTTTGTCTTGATTATGAAACCAGTGACAAAATCTACCCTGAGTAGAACCCAGAATGAAATATGGCCCTGGGGTTTTTTTGTGTGTGTGGTTTTGGGGTTTTTGTTTGCTTGTTTGTTTGTTTGTTGTTTTGTCATTAAAGAGCTAGTTGATAAGATACCTTACAAAATGCTTGAATTTGTACTTTTGGCCCCTGTTCATGGCATGAGCATTTTGGATTGTGAGTCTGACATCTTAGAGAATTAGAATTGTAACTTTAGAGATAAACTAAAACACATTCCGTTTGGCCAGTTTACATTTAAATTGAGACAAGTGAAAACCTTTCTGAATGTTTTAATGTTCTATTTTTGTTTCTGAACTTTTTTGCTATGTTTTCTTGGCATGAAGATCTGGACGAATGTTCTAATGGAACCCACCAGTGCAGCATCAATGCTCAGTGTGTGAATACTCCCGGCTCCTACCGATGTGCCTGCTCTGAAGGGTTCACTGGAGATGGCTTTACCTGCTCAGGTAGGTGAGAGTCCTGCTGTGTGTTCTGGCATGACGTTCTGGAACACTCTACATGCTTTCTTTATTTGAAGAAAACTAGTTAAAGGAGGCTGAAATCCCTACCTCTGTTTCAAAACGTACAGGTTACTAGGTATCTTTCTCTTGCATTAAACACAAACCTGGAAAAAAATTTCTAAAACATTTTTGGAAGATTTAAAATAATGACATTTAGTAATCTTCTTTATTGCTAATGACTATCATTTTCTCTTGCTTATTTATTAACACATTGGCCAAAATGCAGGCTGTGTCTGAATCAGACCCCCTGAATTCAGATTTTGCCTGTGCTGCTTACTGGCTGTATACTAGAAGCCTTTGAAATGGACATAGTGATAGTAATGAAACCATTTATTTTGTTATTTTTTTTATCACTAAATGAATGACATGTGGGAAAACTATTCAGCATCTTCAGATATGATATATGACCTACCCAAACATTGCTATTTAATGTGTTTATCAAAATCTTACCTTATCTCATGGTTTTGAAAAAACTTAATGAAATAAAGCACATAAAGGACTTAGAAAAACGCATCATACAAGTTTAATAAATGTTAGCTGCTACTTAGCTGCTATTCATTCCATATTCCTTGAGGATAAACATCTACTCATTATATTCATTTTTAAAGTTATATCATTTTTCTGGACATAAAGTACGATGCTTTTGTTTTTAAGATAAGTCTTTGTCAGTTGAATTTCAGTATACACCTCGAACCCATAACTATGCAGATTCATCATTTTCAAATGCCTTTTTAAGAAAACATGTCTATTCAATTTTAAAGCACTATTACTTTTAAACCTTGGCTATTTCATCTCTCTTAGAATTTCTCTGCACCATGATGTGAAGGAAGGGGCATCGCTTGGTGTCAGATACAACTGTACTTAGATCCTGGCTCAGCCACAGATTAACTCGCTGGGGCTTCCACAGCTCAGTTGGCTGCTCTTGGCTTTGGTGCTTCTTCTAAACTTCACATGATTGGTGAACTAAATAAAAAAATTCATATCAGGCAACTAGCACACTACCTGGCGAATATTGGCCCTCAATAAATATTGGTTTCTGTTATCCTCCCTTTTTCCCATTCAATGGAATTAATAAGTTATCCTTTAGGTCTGTGAATAATGTCCATTTTCATAATTAACATAGAAATATTTTGATATGATTGTAATAATAGGAAAAAGCCTTTCCGAATTCTTATAGTCTCTAATTTGCTTAAAAATGCTTAAACTAGTGAAAGAATTAGTTATTTCTTCTAACACTATAATGTTTTCAAGTGAATTAACACCATTTTAACACCAATGGTCTTTGTCCTATCTAAATGATGTTGGTATAATACCGATGCAAGAAATTGGCATTAAATAGAACTAAGACAAATGTGAGAGACACCTGCATTCCTCCTGTTAGTCATGTTAGAATTTAATGTTCGGGTGTAGGTTAAATAGCTCCACTATCAAGTTGTATACCCTTATTTAGGTAAATATGATTAATTGTTGCTTCATGTTAATGAGCACTCACTCAAGCCAGTGAAATTGATTTATTATAGAACAAGGGGAAAGTGTGTCATGAAGTTTGGGACTTAACGGAGATGTCATTTGCTTACCCCCCAGATGTTGACGAGTGTGCAGAAAACATAAATCTCTGTGAGAATGGACAGTGCCTCAACGTTCCGGGTGCATATCGCTGCGAGTGCGAGATGGGCTTCACTCCAGCCTCAGACAGCAGATCCTGCCAAGGTGGGTCACCAGGATTCCAACTCATTTCCAATCTGGATAAACTACACCAAATGAAGCCACAAAAAGGGCTGGAATGGGCTTCACCTGGAAACAGAATACACAGCACATGCTACACATAAAAAAGTCATTCGTTTAAGCATGGATTATTTTGCCGAATGAATAATGAGGAAGGCAGCTTTCATCTCTTATGAAGTTTTCCTGGGCATGAGCCAATATTTGGAAGTTTGGCTCATTCTTTTTTTTTTTTTACCATTTCTTTTTTTATCACTAAATGAATGACATGTGGAAAAACTATTCAGTTTTTAAAATAGGATATGCTATCTACCCCAATCACTGCTACTTAATATGTTTATCAAAATCTCAGTAGCCCATTTTGGGCATTTGCCTTCGTGTTTCAGTCTGCTGTCTGCGTGGCTGGGACTGGAAGTCCTCCTCGGGACTCAATGAGGACAGTACTTTGCCTAATAGCAATGTCTCCTTCCTTTCAGTGATGATGACATCATCCCCCTTTCCTAGAAATGGGACTTTGTGACTAGTATCATATCTTTCCAAGAAAAAGAATTTGGATTTCCTTTTAAATTGGAGACTCAGTTCGCATTACATATCTTTTGAGCCATCATTGTGTTTATAAGGAGTTCATCGAAATGTAAATAAAGGAAAAAGATTGAAAACAATTCACATAAACAATAAGGCTTGAACAAAATTAGTGATTCATAGAAAACCTTTAAAAAATAACTCAGGCTGACTGCTGCTAAGCAAAGATTATAAAATGAAACCAGATTACAGGCTCTTCTTCCTACACTAGTGTCTAATCAAATGAACAGAAATAGTAAATAGCAGTACTCACACACACTTCACCAGCAGCAATCCAACAAGACCAAATTATACAATCCAGGTTGACTTGAAGTCGGGCCTGACTGACCCACTTACAGAAGTGGCACTGTAAAAAGTGTGTCTAAAAGATCATGGAATTTTTCATAAATATCCACCAATTTTGAGAGACTCTGATAAGAGGATGAACAGTGGGCCTTGGGGAAGGTGATATTAGAAATTGAAAGCGTCCATTCTCTGCACTGAGCCGCTAGATTGGGCAGCGTCTAATCCACTTTACACAAGGCAACTGTACAGTGAGCTTCGTCCCCCCCACCCCCTAACCCCCAGTCCTGGTTTCCTCTAAGCACTGAATCCAGTCAGTAGAAAATGTGAGTCAGTATGGTTATGGAATTACATGATTTATTACCCATGTCAGTTTGACAAGAATTAGTGGGAAAAGGAACAAGTAAGCAGTAGCCAGATATTTCTGCCAACATAAAATTTCAAAATTAATTCTTTATACGTAACACGGACTTTCCTCTTCATAATTTTGTTCCTTTATCTATGGTATAGAACATTCCAGAGCTTCTCCCAGACCTCTCCCAAGTTGATGCTCTTTCTATTTACTGTACTTTTTTCACATGTTGATTTTCTCATATGTCATTACCACCAAGAGAAATCCCAGTTGCCAGGGTAACTGAGAGTGGCACACCTATAGTTCACCTTCAGTTAAACACTGCTCCATTTAACTAAATGCCAACTTTTGAAATCCTAAAAATGTACTTTCATGATTGTGCCTGTTTCTCCTTGTATTTGTCTTCTCTTTTCCTATAAAATCTGGCTCATCCAGTTTTTACTGAATGTACTAATTTAATTCCTTGATGTCTTTCCATCTTACAAATAAATGCCCCTCTGAATTGACCCTCTGATCAACATGATCCACTCAGCATCTATTTTTTCACCACAAATTCTCAGCATTTCTAGAGTCTAAAAAATTGCTGGGTTGAGCATTTTCCAGTATTTCTTAACAAAATGTGAGAGTACAAAACCTGGAGGAACCTTCTAAGGGACATGTTAGGATAACTTCAGATGGACTAAACCTAGACACAGGCTATCCTATATAATAAAAGGCTACAATATGCAAATCAACCAGACAGCGGAATGACCAGTTGCTATAACACACACTGACCACTAGGGGGCAGATGCTCAATGAAGGAGCTGCCCCCTGGTGGTCAGTGCACTCCCACAGGGGGAGTGCCACTCAGCCAGAAGCCAATCTCACAGCTGGTGAGCGCAGTGGCGGTGGTGGGAGCCTCTCCTGCCTCTGCAGCAGCACTAAGGACTGTGAGAGGGCACAGGCCAGGCTGAGCAACGCCCCCTGCCCGAGTGCATAAATTTTGTGCACCGGGCCTCTAGTTTAATATAATATCTAAAGAGAGCGTACACTGTAGCTCTTCCCATCCACGTTTCCCTGATCCCCACTTTATGAAACTGTTATGAAAAGTGAGGCTATAGAATAGAAGCTTTAATGAAATTCATACCCCAAGATGTCTTCCAGGTAAAGAAAGGAAAATGTCAAGAAGCTCTATCTGAACTGTATCAGGGTATATAAAAACTCTTGAAAGAGCTGACCAAGCAATTTATACACAGACTGAAAGAAAACAGTGGTACCTGTTTAGGCATCCTATGGAATCAACAACAACAACAACAACAACAACAAAAAGAACATTCAGAAAGCAGATAAAGAACCAACCCAGAGCAGAAAAATACTGTTCAAGGGACAAAAACAAATTTCCCATAGGTACTTTGTGCCATGATAGTTGACCTTAATAAGATAAAATTGAACAAGTTCGAAGAGATTATAAAAACAAAAAAAGGACAAAAAACAAAGAGGGAGATTGCAGTGTCACGGGAAATAAAGTATGGGGACCAATACAGCAAATTTATAGAACTAATAGAAACAGCAAAGAACAGTAGAGAGAGATGACATTGTAACTACTAACATATGGAATAAACTTGAGATAATAGCAGTGAATAGGAAAGAAAGAAATTAACACTATTAGAAAAAAGACAAAGACCATTAACAGAAGTATAATTGATGTTTCAGAAGTCAAACACCCCAAAAAATTGAATAGAAAGAAAGTACTAACCAGTTTCCTGAAATAGAACAAAGAACTGAATGTACAGGAAAGGGTAAACCATTAGACAAAGATTTAGCCTTATTATTTTTGTTGACTTATGTCATAGTGAAGAATTGTTCAGACACTGATAAAAAAGGCAAGTCATGAACAAAACAGAAACATTCAATATTAAAAGAAACTAGAACACTGTGCCCACAAAGTTCTGAGAGCACATGTGACTCAAGAATATTATACCTCACAGCAGGGGTGGCTCAGTGGTTGAGTGTTGACCCGTGAACCAATAGGTTACTGGTTTGATTCTAGGTCAGGGCACATGCCCAGGTTGTGGGCTCAGTCCCCAGTAAGGGATGTGCAGAAGACAGTCAGTAGATGTTTCTCTCTCATTTATATAATGTTTATATTTCTCTATCCCTCTCTCTCCCACATTCTCTAAAAAAAAACAATAAAACATTTTTTAAAATAATATCATACTTCAGCAATTAATTTCATAGTTAATTAGTTAATTATAAAGACAACAGGTATATTCTTTTACATATGAAATAATTGAGGAAGAAAACACCAGTGGGCTCTCCATTCTTAGGGCAAAAAAAGAGCAAAAACTTAGCAATGAAACAGAGCCAATTAAGAATAAATGGAGAAGATGCAGTTAAAATATTACTTTAAGTAGAGAATCAGTGCGAATATACTGTAGAGATAGTGGTAAGTGCCATAAACATTTAAAAGGTGAAGGTAGTTAAAGAAAAAAAAAATAAAAAAATAAAAAATAAAAGGTGAAGGTAGCCCTGGTCAGTGTGGCTCATTGGTTGGGTGCTGTACAGTGCGTTAAAGGGTTGCCTGTTAGATTCCTGGCCTGGGCACATGCCCAGGTTGCAGGCTCAGTCACCAGCCTTCCCCTCTGAAATCCACAAAAATATATTTAGAATAAAAATACTATTAAAAATAAAGAAAAAAAAAATAAAAAAATAAAAAATAAAAGGTGAAGGTAGCCCTGGTCAGTGTGGCTCATTGGTTGGGTGCTGTACAGTGCGTTAAAGGGTTGCCTGTTAGATTCCTGGCCTGGGCACATGCCCAGGTTGCAGGCTCAGTCACCAGTAGGGGGCATGGCTGATTGATGGTTCTCTCTCTCCCTCACTTTTCTTCTCTAAAATTCAATATAAAATCTTTTTTTAAGTTAAAATAATATAAATAACAAAAATAAGATGGAAGCATGTATGAATGTGAGTTTTCCTATCATTCGTTGTATAGTATTCCTTAATACTGTCTAAAGATTATGTTTGAATTTTAACATAAAGCCAAAAGATGATAATTTTTTTGTGTTTTGCATCAATTCTTAACATTAGAAAGTATTTTAGAAACTGTTGAGGTAAAGAAAAATTGATCTGATGCATACAAATGGTTTCGGCTTCATTCTCTGAATATGCATAGAGAAATATTTGGAATGATGTTTATCAATTACAGTTTCTTCTGGATGGAAGCATTTTGAAGTGATTTTGGTTTTGCTATTTTTCTGTATTGTTGCCTGTCTTCCGTTTGATATCAATACTTTTCTGTATAATTTGAATTTCTGAGCAATTTTATAAAAACAAGACAGTAATCTCTTTAAAACCTATTTTACACCACTATTACATTATTTAAATGGAAGTTCTTTTTAACACAAGAAGTTTTTAAAAGTGAAATGCATACTCAGAGGGCTGATAACACAATTCCATGTTCAGTTATAGATCAACACAATACAGTGATAAACTAGCTTAATGAGTCTTTATTCATTTATATAAAGAGAATAATTTTGTTTATTGCAGCAACACCTTTAAATATCAGCTGAAATTTTAAAAACAATTTGAACTTAAATCTAAGTTAGTTGAAACTCATTATTTTAATATTAATTATGATATTTTAATTGACCAGAGTCCTTTTTTGAGTAAAGACAGCACTTTAGGATAATTTGCATGGTCCAGCCTAAAATGACATGCCTAGTCTGCATTCTCAGAATATGAGGTAATTTGTGTATGAAATGTTCACCCTCTTCCTATATGAATATAAATTATTTCTGCAGCTGTACACACACACACACACACACACACACACACACACACACACGTGCCTTCATTTTAATATGAATGAGGAGTGATTTTTTTTATTTATTGACTGAGTTAAAGCCTCATGGAAGAGTTTCATAAACTGAATTTCTGGCTTCAGTAGAGCTATTTTAATGAAATTTGTAGGAATGTGGGGCAAGGGGTGATTTTATTTCATGCTTTTAGGAAAAAAATTATTTCCCTTTTTAAACTGACATTATAACAGATCAGATTATAGAATAAAAATTTTTAAAAATTAAACTTAAGTAATGTTAATGAGATCTTTAATATATAAAATAAGGTATATTTTATATGTTGTAGGCATTTTAAAAACATCTTTTTGCACTAAATTATAAGAATCTTTGAATTTGTTTTTATCCTTAATTTTCTTTTTTTTCATCTTTTATAATTTTATTGGTCTTTATTTTTAATTTTCACAGCCTTGTTCCTTTCACATGTTCATATTTAATTTTTGTATTTTTATGCCTTTGGAGAATTCTTTTTTTTAAGTATATTATAACCCAAGACAGTTAAAATACTGTCAATAAAATAAAATAATGTTTTTTTTTATATTTGTTCTTAGAGAAGTATTAGTTGCTTGCCATCTATTTATTTATCTTTTACTGCATAAGAATATCTGAGGAGATAGAAAAATTCATTAATTTTTTACATTAAAATATTTAAAATGCCCTTGTAAACAAGAAATGACTATTTTTTTAAAATTTTCAGATATTGATGAATGCTCCTTCCAAAATATCTGTGTCTTTGGAACATGTAATAATTTGCCTGGAATGTTTCATTGTATCTGCGATGATGGGTATGAATTGGACAGAACAGGCGGGAATTGTACAGGTATGGTTTGCAAAGGGTTTGATTGTGTTCTTACTAGATGAAATGAATATTTTGTGGTAGTTTTAAAAATTCCTCAGATTTCTACTTAGCTAAACTACTCCTTGAGTTATACATTTTTTTGAAACCAAAAATTGCATTGTGATTCATTTATTTTTAAATGGAATTCATCCATTTTTATATAAACAACCTAATATTAAATTTCTAACATGGAACTAAGAAATAATATCTTGTATATTTTCTTTGTACGTGTGTGTGTATAAAATTTTAGTTAAGTGAATAGTGACAATTTTTTTCCTCATCAAAATTCTAACATGTAATTCTTACTTACCTATTAAGGACAGTAAATGACATTATCATAAATACCATGTGATTGATCTATGGAAACCATTTTAGGTGTACTATATACAAGGATTTAATCTTTATTTTATTATGCTGAGGTCTTTATAATGATCTATACAAAAAAATCCACCAAATTTTTTGGAGCAGCAGTATGCATAGAGAAAGTAAAGATCTTAACATGGGCATTTTAAATGTTTTCCTAGATATTGATGAATGTGCAGATCCCATAAATTGTGTAAATGGCCTGTGTGTCAACACACCTGGTCGTTATGAGTGTAACTGCCCACCTGATTTCCAGCTGAACCCTACTGGTGTGGGTTGTGTTGGTAAGTAAAAGCTATCTGAAACAAATAGAATTATTTAGAGCTGAATATTCAAACTCTCTTGGCAATGAACTGTGGTGAGTACTTGCTACAATTAATTTGCAAACAAAAGTTATTTTCCTTAAGGAAGTCTAGATTATCAAATCATATGGCCATTGTTATCATATTTATCTGCCAAGACATATTTAGAAACAAATTTTCAAGGTATCTGCACCAACTTCCTCCTCTCACAGACTTGGGAACCAGAGCTTGCAAATGGCAGAGCTGAGGCCCAGTCCTAAACTGCTGGGCGCCCTGTTCCAGTGCATTGGCCAGAACAGCTCAAAGTGGTAGAACTAATGGATTACTACATTTATCTCTCCTATGAGCAGGGTCATGTAAGGGTGTAATAAGTGAATGATGAGAGGAGAGGAATGGGAGAACTGGATTTCTTGAGCCAAACCATTGGAGTGAAGCAAGTTGGGAGATTGGGGAGAAGCAAAGAAGGCAGTAACAATGGTTAAGAATCTGTCTTCAATGTTCCTGACGTCTCTGATCTTTATAAAATAACTAGAGGCCTGGTGTACGAAATTCGTGCACTGGGGGGTGGGGTTCCCTCAGCCCAGCCTGCCCCTCTCACAGTCCGGGAGCCCGCAGTGGATGTCCTACTGACGGCCACAGTCTGGCAGCAGAGGCTCGGAACAGGCATCCTGTGTGTGTGTGTGTGTGTGTGTCCCCACTGGGAGCCTGCCTCCAGCTGTGTAGGAGGCTCAGCTGTCTGCTAGGGCCTGCCCCAAGCCGCGCCATGTAGGCTCGAAACAGTTGCTGTGTTTGTGTGTGTGTGTGTGTGTGTGTTGTTTTGTTTTTATCAGTTATGGTTTTCTTTCATGTTTTTACTTCTCAAATCTGTAGGTACTGATTAACTCTCAGTGAATGAAAAGTGATCACTGCATAAGAAAATTAGATTGAGATGCATATCATAACCTGATTATTTAAAAGTGGGATTGTTATATTTAATATATAGAAAAATATACTTAAATATTTTTCT
>NW_006291231.1:870703-883812 GCF_000327345.1 Myotis davidii
CTCCCCATGATGGCCAGGGACCAGCCCCAGCGGGGGGCTGCCCCCAGGCCAGTCTTGCTTTCCTACTCCCGGATGACCATGGCGACTCTCGAGCAGGGAAAGTTTGGGGCTGCCCGCAGGCCAGGCTTGCTTTCCTGCTCCTGGATCACCATGGCAACTGGGGAGCAATCAAAGTTTGAGGCTGCCTGCAGGCTAGGCTTGCTTTCCTGCTCCTGGATCCTCATGGCGACCGGGGAGAAGGCACAGCTGGGGGCTGCCTACAGGCCACACTTTTCTACTTACCAATGGCCAGATCACCACAGTGACTCAGGGCCCAGTGGCACTTTCCTGCTCTCCAATAGTCATAGGGTCCCGGCTGGGGGCAGGGCTTAGCAGTGCAGGGCTTTGGTGGCACGGGGGTCCCAGCTGGGGGCTCCGGCGGCACACAGGGGTCCCGGCTGGGGGCAGGGCTTATGCCCCGCTGCCCAGGGCTGCACATGGGGCCCAGGGCCTGGATGAGGGGCTGATGGCTATTTTCAGCTGCCCGCACCACCTTCAGGGTGGGGGTCCCCACTGGGGTGCCTGGCCAGTCTGGGTGAGGACCTGAGAGCTGTTTTCAGGCTGGAGGGCAACTTAAGCTCCCAGCCTCTCATTTTTTTCTTTTTTTTTTTTAATTCTGGGATTTATTTACCTTCTATAGCTGTCACTGGAGGTGAGAGCCGGCTCCAGCTCTGAGGGCTGAAAGCAGGTTTCTAGGTTTGTTTGGCTTCTATAATTGAAACTCTGTTGCCATCACTGCAACTCAAGGCTCTGAGCCCGCTGGCAGCTGAAAGCAGGTCTATGGAGCTTGTTTAGTTTCTTTAATTGCAACATTGTTTCTTAGAATGCAGCTCAGAGCCCAGCAGCGGCAGGCCAGGAATGTTGGCTCCTCAGTCTCTGGAGCAAGCAAGCCTCCTGTTCACTTCAGCTGCGTGGCTGTCGGCCGCCATCTTGGTTGGCAGTTAATTTGCATATCCTGCTGATTAGCCAATGGGAAGGGTGTCAGGGTTATGATCAATTTGCATGTTTCTCTTTTATTAGATAGGATTGTTCAGCTTTTGACATCTGCCTTAGTGAGCATTTCACTAGAGGAGTAAGTGGTCTGGAGAATTTCTTGACAGAAGACAAAAAAAAGAAAAGAAAAGAAAAGTCTTATTTCAGTATGAATCTGCCCGCTGTCTTCAGCGGCAGTTTTACAGACCTTGCAGTATGTGGAGGAAATGTTTGCTGCTGTGTTTTATATGTTTACAAATTTTAGAGAATATATTGAGTTATGGTGTATGGCTCCTCCAAGTTCTGACTTTTTCCTTCAGAATTATTTGTTCAGTAAATATTGAATGCTTTCTATTCTAGGGGCTGCAGAGGGAACAGAGGAACCAAATTCTCTGCTTTTGTGTTTCCATTCTGGTGGCAGGGAGACAGACATAGGGAGAAGAAATTCTGACACTGGAGGTAGTTGTAGGATAAGTGCTGTTATTTGGAGCATGGGAGAGTCAGAGTCTTAAAGGAGGGAGCAAACTGACTGGACCTCTGAGAGGAGATGCCTTCAAGGCAAAGGAGCAACCACTGCACAGGGCCTGCAGCAGGAGAATGCTGGTGTTGGAGACACAGCAACGAGGCTGAGGAGCAGGAGTGGAGTGAGGGGTAGGAGCGTGAGGAAAGGAGTCACAGAAGGAGCAACAACCCAGTTCACAAAGTGGTTCTCAACCCAGGCTGTACAGTAAAATCCCGTTTGGAACCTTAATATTGTTGTGATGCCTGCGTTGCTCCCAGAAACGGAGTCACTGGAGCCTCCGCATTTCTTAAAAGCTTTCTTGGAGCAAACAAAAGCTATGGAAAGGCAACCAATAAAAGGAAGTACTCCAAAAGGTAACAAACATAAACAAATACCCCAAACTATTAAGGGAAAGAAAAATCAAATTAAAACAATTATATAAGTATTACTTTACATCTAATAGACATTCAACAATTAGACTGGGTAATGTGCGGTGTTGGTCTCAGCGACCTCAAAAGTCCCTCTGTTCTGCTGGTGGAAGTATAGATCAGGACAGCCCTGCAGAGTTTGGACTGCGGTACTCAGATTAACTGTCAGCATATAGCCAGTTTCTTTTTTTAGTTTCTTTTTAGAGCAATTCTGTTTATATGGGTTGATACTTCATAGCTTTATCCTTCCTTAGAGGTTTTCCAAAGAATAAAGACTCATTCTGTTTCACAAATACCGTAATGGTTCACTGGACCCTTTTATAAGTGTGAAATTGCATGAAATGAAATGTTAGTGATATTATTTTTCTTTTGTTTTGAACCATTTTATTCGTCATTACTCATTAGTTATGCCCAATGATGCTAAAAACAAAGAATAAAATTATTAAAGTGGGAAATGATGGTGTCACCTAGAAGGATGATACAATAGTGAAATAAAATGTCACTGTTGCATCATTTTTCAATTTTCTTGTTGTGTTGCCCAAGGGAATTATTACATCACCTTTCAAGAAGGTGTAAAAGAAGACTGGAAACATTATATTTTGAGCCTTCTTTGAGCATTTATTGAACCAGTTGAAAAATTAGAAGTTTTCACTTTTTGGCCATAATGGCAAGAAGAAAATTGACAGTGGAAAACATTTTACAGTTGTTAGATGTGTCAGAAGAAGAATTCAACAGAGACCAGCATTCTAGTCTGGATTCTAAAGAGGTGAAATGGATCATATAAGCAAAATGCCAGGCTATGAGTCTTCAGAGGCTGATATCCTACATGGAATTTTTCACATTCAAGAATCAAAGAATGGGTGAACTATATGTTTCTATAAACAAAGGAAATGTGGTATTTTTGTCTCTTAGTCAGTAAGAAATTCAACATGCAGTATTTGCACAAGAACCTGAATCATCTCAGGTTCTTATTTCTCCCATATCCAAAATTTAATTGATAGATTCTTAGATAGACAAATAGTGAAGCCAAGTGTTTAGACAGGGTTATTGGAAGGAAATATGCCATGTAGAAATAGAGGAAATCATTGATGAATCTAATTGGTATTGATTCTTTGAAAGTGAAAATAGGTCCATTTGTGGAGCAAAGAAAACAGCTGCCCTCTCATCAACAAAATTATGAGCTGTCAAAGTTTTCAGAAATGTCTTTAGATATGTGTTTTAATGATGCAAGAATGAGCAGTTACGATAAGCTAGAACCTACTAGAGATGTGTTTGAAATGTCGAATCAGCTTTTACAAAATGAATACATTTTGGGTTCGTGCATGAGAGCTGACAGTTCATTGCATTCATAGGACCATTCAGGTATATATACTGTATCCTCAAAACCAAAACAAAATGTGAAATAAAAATTTGAGTTATTTAGGATTCAGTTATTATTAAAATTTCTAGTAAGGTTTTTTTACTATGCAAAAGATTGTTTTGTACTGAGGATGAAAATGAACCTTTTATACTAATGTACAAGAGCTTGAATTTCATCAGTTGAGTGATCTTTCTCTTAAAAGGAATTCTTACTACGTGAAGGGCAATTTTAAGCTCCTATGTTGCTCTGCAGACAACCGCGTGGGCAACTGCTACCTGAAGTTCGGTCCTCGAGGAGACGGAAGCCTGTCCTGCAACACCGAAATTGGGGTGGGCGTCAGTCGCTCCTCCTGCTGCTGCTCCCTAGGGAAGGCTTGGGGAAACCCCTGCGAGACATGCCCCCCTGTCAATAGCAGTGAGTATGGAGCTGAAGAAGAGGAAGGGAACAAACTCTGGTAGCTGAAAACTAGTTGCAATTTTATTCTTGTGCCGGGGATGGGAGAAATAGTGAGGGCCAAAATTTTACCTTTGGATTACCTTCAATGATTATGCTGAAACCAGCCAAGAGTATTTTATATAAAGCGAATTTGAATTCTCCTCTTCTTATTGTTTTTCATGATATGATAAAAAGAAAATAATTGTAACCACAATCCAATATGAATGGTGATAATATCAATTCTCCATGGTATCCATAAATTAGATCATTTCTGGTTCTTCTCAGAGGTTGTTCTAGTTCAGGTTCAGAGCTGTGTTGTATTCCTGAAGTCAATCCTATTATGCCTTAAGTTGAAACATGTGTTCTGATAGGGACATAGGTGAAACTTGTCAATTGTCAAGTCTGAGTTTTTATTTACTGGCCAAAAAAGTGGTGATATAAATTGTCTGCAAAGGAGTTTTTTCTTCAATTAAAAACAAATGATTTTTGTTATCCTGTCTATGTCACTTATGAAGTAATTATCTTATTTTGTGTAAAATGTAATATACTTTGAAATGTATTTGAAAAGGTACTAAGGAAACTGTAGATACCTCCCCTGTTCATTGTCTCAGCCACTTGGACACCGGTGTCAGATTTCTTCTTTTTCATTGTTTTGTAGCTGAATATTACACCTTGTGTCCTGGAGGTGAGGGCTTCAGACCTAACCCCATCACAATCATTTTAGAAGGTGAGTACAGCTCCACTATTCACCCAGTTGTAACCAAGGTCAAGCATTTACTTTAGAGAAAAGCTGGTTAAAAAAAAAGTTGTGGAGCAATCCCAACAAGATTATTTTGCAAAATTACAGACGGACAGTCAATTACCAGGATGCTAAATAACAACTTGAAGTCAGAAAGATATGACCCATTGCAGATCTTGTGTCTGTTCCACAGAGAAGCTGTCTTTACTGATATCCCCCAACTTTAATAATCCCCAACTTACTTTAAAACTTCTCAGAATATAGCAAAATTCCACAACAAAGCCAAGAATCTCCATGGTCAGAATAAACCTGCTGTCTAAGTGTGCATTCACGCAGGCACATGGAGTGTTGGGAAGCGTTAACAGAAACTCTTGTCCTTTGGGATGGTCTTTGTTGTAAGTGAGCTATCTCCCCTTGTGCAGACATTGATGAATGCCAGGAGTTACCAGGTCTCTGCCAGGGAGGAAACTGCATCAACACTTTCGGGAGCTTCCAGTGCGAGTGCCCACAGGGCTACTACCTCAGCGAGGAAACCCGCATCTGTGAAGGTGAGGTGAATCTGCACCTAAAAAACAGTCAGCGCTGTTTAGAACAAAATTCCTGATCAGGCCTGGGGAAAAGGTTCCATCCTCACATTCTATCCAAGTATCTGTTGAGACGGGTTCATAGCTTTTTTTCTTTTCATGTCAATGCTGCTAGATAAATAAATTCACAGCTCATTTGCAATAATTTACTATTGGTTTTCTCTGAGTAAATAGATTAATTAAATATAAATGGGGAAAACCAGAGTAGGGTGAAGATATTCAATATCAAATAAGTTATTAATGCAAATATTAATTAGGATTATAGGTGAGCTTGAATGAGACTATTAAGGTAATATTTTTCAGTAATTTTAATATGTTGGACTACACGTTGGACCATTATGAAGAAATTCAAAGGTGTTGCAGATACCTTTCTTGCTTCCATCCCCCACTTATCACTTGGCACCACAGTCATCCTTTTAGGGGGCCATCTCCTCACAGGACTGGGAGCTTCTTGAGGCAAGGTCTGTAGCTTACTTATCTTTGTAGCTATGAGTCCTGGCTTACAGGTAAATCTCAATGTTTATTGATGGTACCAATGAAGGCTTCTAAAGATGAACATTAAACTTGTAAACATCTCCATTATAACCTTTCTTTTGGAACATGTTAGATAAATACATCTGGAAGAAATATGATTTAGTAAGGAGAACAATCAGCAATTGCATGGCTTCTAGAATCTCTTAATGTGTACTAATTTGAAGGTTACTATGAACAGAAAGGCCCTCCTAACTGGATTCAGTTTAAAGTTGACACTAAAATTTAGTTTAAATGACATAAGAGGAAAGTACGCTTTAAAGCAATTCCATTTGAAGAATATGAAATTTCAATCAAAAAAATGCAGGTGCCATTGAAATTATTTTCTGCCACTTTGAAATAATTTCTTTTGATCATTTATATATTTTTAATATTGGGTTGTTTCTTTTAAAGAAAGATACATCGTATTTTGAAGTATTTTCAATGTAATTGCTTTAAATTCTGAATTTTATGAAAATATGATTTTGGGGAATCACCTTATGCTTTTGTTCAGTAGTTTAAATAATAAAGACTTGTGTGGAAATATCTTAATTAATGGATATTCTTGCCTACTCTAGATATTGATGAGTGTTTTGCACATCCTGGTGTGTGTGGGCCTGGGACCTGCTACAACACTCTGGGAAATTACACCTGCATTTGCCCACCTGAATACATGCAGGTCAACGGAGGCCACAACTGCATGGGTATGTAAAGGTCTCTGAGATTAATTAGGTCACAGTTGGTGACTCCCATGTAAGATGCTTATATCTCAGAATTATTGCATAAAATATGGAAATTAAATCTTTATGAACAGGTATTTCAAAGTCTTACAAACTTCTGGCTCTGTATCATGTTTTTGAACTTAGGCTGTGTAGTTACATTTTTTTTGTTACTCCTTAATGCAGTTATAAAATAAATAGGTCATGGAGCTGTAATGTACAGCACAGGCAATATAGTCAATGGCATTGTAATAACTTTGTATGGTGACCGATGGTTACTAAACATGGGATGATCACATCCTAAGGAATATCAATATAGAATCACTATGTTGTACACCTGAAACTAATATAACATTGTATATCAGCTATACTTTAGTGCTAAAAAGAAAAAAGAGATTGTTTCATTTTTTTAAAAATGAGTCTGAAGTAGAAAATTTCATCAAATGTTACAATTACATGTCTTTAAATAATTTTAATTTTTCATTTCTGTAAAGTGAACATTATTTTACAAATGAGAACATTTAAAATTTAATATGTAGTACTTTTTAAAATAAATACCTTTAAATGTAGAAACAAATATCTATTAACTTTGTTTCCCCCCAAAATTAGAAATGAAATCATCCCTTATTTAAAAACAGGAGAGATGTTAACCTATAAATGATTTATGTTCAACTTAAAGAATTATTTTAAGATACCCCTAAATGACTGAGAAACTCTTTAGAGTTGTGTTAATGGTGACAGTTTGGCATACCCAGGTGCGTAGGCTTCATTATTAGCTGCTTGCTGATATGATTGGTTGGCTTATCGTTTTTCTATATGTAGACATGAGAAAAAGCTTTTGCTACCGAAGCTATAATGGAACCACCTGTGAGAATGAGTTGCCTTTTAATGTGACAAAGAGGATGTGCTGCTGCACATACAACGTGGGAAAAGCCTGGAACAAACCTTGTGAACCTTGCCCAACACCAGGAACAGGTAAGCGCATAGCTCCTGCTTCTGCCGACGGCCAAATCAGTGGCACACGAATATAGATGGCAGGATAGTAAAAGCAAACATACTAAAACCAGACATGCTCAGTTCAGAAGCCCAAGTGGCCCTCTTTGGGATTGAAACGCTAAATTCTGATCTATCTGTTGAATAGGAGTCTGGATCCTGAAAACGAGCCCCATTGCTGGAGTTCATGTCTACAGCACTGGTCCGTTTAAATTCTTTATCTTATACCGTGTTGGTTAACTCTTCATTTATTCACTGAACAAATATTTATTGAATACCTACTTTGTGTCATTGGGCTAGACCTGAAAGATGTAATATTTTGATGAAAAACTTGTGGTGATTTAAACTCTACCAAGTGCCGTAAGGTGTTTGTGTTGCTTTTTTTTAGTTCAGTTTTGAAATATATGCAAAAAATGGATTTGAGCAAACTTTACAGAAAAGCAGCTTTTTGTCAAAATAATCTTTAGCATTTTCCCCCCCCTCAAACTTTCTGAAATTTTTAGGCAGAAAATAGAACTGATGTTACATGGTAAATGTTTTTTACAAGCACAGATTCTTTTGAAAGAAAATAGAGACAAGCAAAAAAATTATCTTTAAACTGTTGCCTATTTCAGTTTGTTTATTACCTGGAAAGTGTTCATTTTTAATAGTTTTAGATGCTAAGAGTTAGTTTATCCAATAGAACAAATGTAAAACAATGATTATGCATTTGTTACCAGATATTACTTAGAATATATGTATTGAAATGTTTTGTTGAATGTAATGGTGAAAAATTAATGAGACTTGATAAAAAGTGACACATGGAATCTTTTCTGGTGGCTAAAATTCAATGGGCAAATGGATTTTCTTAACCCTATCTTGCCATATTTGTGTTTTGAAAAATCTAATAGAAACGTTTTACAAGTCTCTAATTTAAAAACTCCATCAGTTAGAAATTGACAATTGGTTTGGGGAATGAAATAGCACTTTTTTTTTTTTTATAAAAGGAAGTAAAGAGCTTAGGTTTGGGAGAAGGTCTATGTTTAAATTAAAGTTCTGCCACTTATTGTCTGACCTAATATAGATTATTTATCCTTTCTGAAACTGACTCCTCACATATAAAATAGGACCAATAATTCAACAATGACAGTAATTAATTCATATGGTTATAAGGATGATTAAGCGAAGTGATATATATAAATTACAGTTCACAAGTTTCCAGGCAATTAGAAACCATCTGTTATGTGCTTCTCTATATCTTCTGGATGCATGGTGGATGAAATAGACAAAGAGACTGCCCTGATAGCACTTGGAGTATATAGTATGCTGTATATATTTTACCTGATACTCTTTCCAAGAGTTTTGCTCATGTGCGTAGCAGTGGGCATGGGTAGCAACCTGCTTCTTAAAAATTGGAATTTGTTTTAATTTCTATTAGTTTGGTGAATTATGTATAGGAATAACTCTTATATTCTCTATTTTATTTCAAGATTTATTGTTTTTGATGCCTCAGTTTTCACATTTTAACAAATAGACACTTAAGTTTTAAAAAAGACAAAATTTATGTCTCATATATTATTCATTATTGACCCACTTGACCACCACAGAATTATTTTTATGCCTATGCCTTGGTGCAATGAGTAATCCTTTTGAAAATTTGTACTCTACTCTGGTTTTTCAATCTATATAAATTGAATCATTTAGAGCCCCACATATCAAAAGAAAAATAATTTATATGGCCGTAACTGGTTTGGGTCAGTGGATAGAGCGTCGGCCTGCACACTGAAGGGTCCCAGGTTCGATTCTGGTCAAGGGCATGTACCTTGGTTGTGGGCACATCTCCAGTAGGTAGTGTGCAGGAGGCAGCTGATTGATGTTTCTCTCTCATCGATGTTTCTGACTCTCTCTCTCTCTCCCTTCCTCTCTGTAAAAAAAGTCAATAAAATATATTTTAAAAAATAATAATTTATGTGCCTAAAGTATATACTTTATCTTATAATGATTTATCTTCTAATATCAGCATTAAAAAGTTAACGATGACAATAACAATTAACAATAATAACAATAATGGTAAAGAATGCTTAGACCTACTCTTTGGATCTATGAGCAGGTATTGTTTGCAAATAAATATAATTGAAATTAAAATGTCTGGTTGTGAATAATATAAGATATTTGGCAGTGAAAGTGTTACTATGTAAAATGTTATTTTGAAGGAGTTTGAGAATTTTAAGAGTGAATTTGGTTTGTTTGTATTTTAAAGCTGACTTTAAAACCATATGTGGAAATATTCCTGGATTCACCTTTGACATTCACACAGGAAAAGCTGTCGGTGAGTTTTTACATATTATGCTCATTTTAATACATCTATGTAGCATTTTGTAAAATTCTATTGAATGTCTTTAAAGTTTGAGGTACCATAAAATGTAATAATCTGAATTCTGATATAATATAGGGAGACAAGGAAGAGATAGCACGTTTACAGAATCTAATCAAGTGCTAATAATGGTATTGTATCAACATAGTCTGTTGATTAAGTTATGATAGTTAAGTGGTTATCTCAAGATTTCATACATGTCAAGCAAGCTAAAATTGTAGTTTTCCTATTCATGAACATTACATTGCGGGATTCCAAATAACCCTCCCTATTTTAACTTTTAGTTGTTATTTTCATACATATATGTTTAAGTTTCTGTTGTATTTTTGCTGTATCTCTTCCTTCCTTTTAAATGTACTTTCTATTTCTCATTCTACTTTTCCTCAAAGATTATAAAAGTAATGTAATTTTAAGTCTCTATTAGCAATGCATATATACAAAAGTACATAAAATTAAGAAAACATAGCTTTCTTTATCATGGAACCTGAAGAGAAGGTGTGATTCCCCAGGAAGTTCATTTGCTACATTGACAGTAAAAGCACTTGGTATATTTGATCAGCTAACTTAAATTTTTCCATCACTGTTTAAAGGAAATAGTGTATTTTATAGTCTGTATGCTTTTATGAAGCACAAAGTCATTCATCCCAGTATAGAATTGATTTCTGTGACACTGAGTGAGTTTGCATCCCAGTGTACATATGGCATTATACAAGGTTCTGTGGTAAGTACATTAAGCAGAACGACATATATTTGATCAAATCTGTTCAATTTCAGACATTGATGAATGTAAAGAGATTCCAGGCATTTGTGCAAATGGTGTGTGCATCAACCAGATTGGCAGTTTCCGCTGCGAATGCCCTACTGGATTCAGTTACAATGATCTGCTCCTGGTCTGTGAAGGTAATCTCAATGATGTATGACCTTTATCCAAGTAAGTTTGGCAGACATAAATGGTGTAGACAGTTTATGATTTAGACAGCTTAGTCATTTTTTTACAGCTCCTTTCTCAGTGTGTAGAAGTTGATCACCAAATGGTTAAGTGAATGTAATACTAATGCAATAATGAAATCGTTGGTCTTCCAGATATTGATGAGTGCAGCAATGGTGATAATCTCTGCCAGCGAAACGCAGACTGCATTAATAGTCCTGGCAGTTACCGCTGCGAATGCGCTGCGGGTTTCAAGCTCTCACCCAACGGAGCCTGTGTGGGTAAGAAGGAGACTAATTTCATTCTCTAGCGCTGAGCACTGCATTCCTTAGATTTCCTACAATGAAAAGTTGTGTGTGCATTTCTATAAAAAAATATTTCCAAAAATAATTTGGATTTTCCTGGTAAATTCATTCATTAATATTGAACCTATTTCACCATACACATTAGGTTATTTTGTTCAGAAAAGAGGTCCCTGCCGAAACCAGTTTGGCTCAGTGGATGGAGCGTCGGCCTGCGGACTGAAGAGTCCCGGGTTCGATTCCGGTCAAGGGCATGTATCTTGGTTGCGGGCACATCCCCAGTGGGGAGTGTGCAGGAGGCAGCTGATCGATGTTTCTCTCTCATTGATGTTTCTAACTCTCTATCCCTCTTCCTTCCTCTCTGTGGAAAATCAATAAAATATATTTTTTAAAAAAAGAGGTCTCTTCAGTGGATTTTCCTAGGATTGGACCCAAAAATAAAATAGTATCCTCGAGATAGCAATCAACATATAAAAACTGCATGATTTTAAAAGAGAGAGTCTTGGATGCTTGAAAGCCTTGCTTTGTTTTGATTCAGCTGTTGTCATGGTTCATTTTCAGACTATCTTTAATAATTAATAACAGGTTATAGAAACATGCCTGTGAAAGAAATGAAGGAATCTTAATAAAAATCAGATACGTGTAACGTGTCTTATTTTTGTTTCAGATCGCAACGAATGTTTAGAAATTCCTAATGTTTGCAGTCATGGCCTGTGTGTTGATTTGCAAGGAAGTTACCAGTGCATCTGCCACAACGGCTTTAAGGCTTCTCAGGACCAGACCATGTGCATGGGTAAGAGGAGAACATTCGTTCCAGGGGTGAAATGGAGCTGAGCGTCGAGAAGAGATTACAGTTTGGTCACTTGCCAAATTAACATGTCTTTATAAGAAACAATCTTGCAAAAAGTTAACTATGCTAAACTGTTTATGGTTTCATTCAATATAAAATTTTCAAGCCAGGGACACACTGCTTACAAATGTTCCTTGGTTCAGTGTTCCAACCTTTTCCCCCAGATGTCTTTCACATGTTTAACCTGGGCTCTGGGACACTCGGGGTCATGTGGAAGTCAGTGCAGTACCAGCTGTCCTTCACCCTTTCTGGTACCACTCAAGAAAAGGGAGTAGTAAGAGTGACAGTATTGAAATGACTATAAAGACATGCACATACATACATGCATATATGCATACACTTTTTCCCAAAATCATTGAACACATGGGATTTATCTGCTTCGTTTGTGTTTTAACTCTTAAAGACATTTTTTAGAAGCAACAGAAGCCAATGTAATGATTAGTTAAGCAATAATGGTGTTTAGTAAGTAATTGCTGAGCTGTTGGTTAATAAGATTTCAAAAACAGATGGCTGGATGTCTTGGAACTCAGAGTAACTCTTTAAATCTGATGTCAGCCACTGGCCCTGGCTCTGCAGAAAGAGTTCTCCACGCTTTGAGCTTGAAGGAGGAAAATCAAATTATGACTTGACGGTTTATAATTAGCATGTTCTCAGTTTAGGAAAGCTAAAGTTGTGCATCTACTCTGGGTATTCAAGATACTATCTGTATGAAGAGTGAAGTCAGATTTCAGAACTGCAGAACTAGTGTATGGTACAGCTGCTGCACCGTGAGGACCACCAGGAAAATCTTCCTTCATTCATTGCCTCCTAAGGGCCCTGCTATGGACTTGTCCCTAGGAAACTTCTCCAGGAGATGGTTATTCAAAGGACAAACAGAATCTGGTCCTATTGGCAGGAACATTCTGAGAATGCTTGCTTATACATGCTTCTCCTGGCTGTGCTCTTAGAGAACAGGATTTTCTAAGAAAAAATATGAGATTTATGATTCAGAAATTCATATTGAGAAATCTGCCCTGAATCCTAACAATTCACCCAGGATAAAAGTCAGGTAAACTCCTTGGTAATACCTCTCTTAAACAACACTTCCTTCCTAAGGACCAGTATCTTTTTTGCACAGTAGAGGAGTCTCAGCAGGCTGAAATTCATAGTCCAGAAAATCGGGTCTCTTATATGAGAATGACCTTGTAAATATTCTCTTAATTTTATTGTTTTGAAAGCTAATGATACTGAGTTTTAATCAACTTCTTCAATTTGGGTTTCACGAATTCATAAACGCTAGGACCTAAAGTGTATCTTTGTTGTGCTGATTAGATTAAGGTTTACAGATGTCTGGAGGAGTGTTTAATAATGCTTAATAGAACAAAATTATTTTAGTGTTTCAAAAGATTAGTTTCC
>NW_006291231.1:883885-900021 GCF_000327345.1 Myotis davidii
ACTGATTGTTAACATCTCCACTAAGGGGATGCTTGCTTAGCCTCATTCTGAGTGTTGCATTGCCTGTCAGTCATTAAATGTCACCTTTTTCTTATCCTATATAATAAAACCCTAGTATACAAATCAACCAAACAGCGAAATGACCGGCTGCTGGGACACGCACTGGCTGCAGCAGCAGGGGACAGCGCCAGGCCACCAGCCAAGGCGGGTGCCAGCAGGGGCCCCCCAATTGCCCTGCCCGCTGGTCGCCCCACAGATGGCCCTGATTGCCAGCCAGACCTAGGGACCCTGCCCTATATATTGGGAACAGTCTCTTAGATTTAAAAATTAAAGCCTGGCAAGACTACTCTAACCCTGAAAAAACAGGATGATGCAGCGATGACATGGACTTGCACATTTTGTGGTCAGCCTACTACTGCCTCAGAAGGATCATGTTATGTACTACTTTTTATAATCAGGGCAACAAAATGTAGCTGCCCATACAACAGCAAGATGCCTTTCACCTGTATGAAAAGTATGGTCACTGGTGCATGCAGCATCCTGGATTGCGAGAGGGATGTCCGACTGCCGGTTTAGGCCTGACATCCCCCGAGGGGGCCCGAACTGGGAGAGGATGCAGGCTGGGTTGAGGGACCTCCCACCTTGTGCACTGGGCCTCTAGTAATTTTGTAATTCAGAGTTTTCTCTACCTCATACTCATTTTCTTTAAATAAATAGGAGTTCCTTATGCTGAATGAGGACAATCTAAATAAATCAGTAGTTTAAGATCATGTGAATGTTTAATAGGCTATGTTTTTCTAATTAAACACTGAATTACTTTGAGCCAATGTTTCTTTGTAGATGTGGATGAGTGTGAGCGACACCCATGTGGAAATGGAACCTGTAAAAACACTGTTGGATCCTATAACTGCCTCTGCTATCCAGGGTTTGAACTCACTCATAATAATGATTGCCTGGGTAAGTACTCAGTCCGTCTTGGTTATTTCTTCTGCTTTGTTTACACACTATATAATGACATGAAAAGTAAAACCAGAGAATAAATATTTTTATCATTAAAATTACAAATGTGTGCCAAACGCTATGTGATACTGCTGACTAATTTTTAGTTAACTCAAGCCTTAGTATTGGCATAAATAATCACAAAACAATCTGCTGTGCTGAGTACTTCATGAACCAGTCGATTCAGGGCAAAGGGCCATGCAGATGATAGTAGATGTATTGGGGCTGTGCTGTGGTTTGGGGTTATTTTTTACCTCTTAAATAGCATTGAAGATAGACCTGTCATTGTTTCAGCATTATTACTAGTATTTAATATATTCCATTACTAGTATTTAATATATTCCATTCTTGGTTAATGCTCAAATACTGACAGTCTCCAACTTAACAACATGCTGTGTGTTGAAATTCTATTTTCCAGCAGCTTTGAAGCCAGGGATGATGCTTTTTCCCACAGAAACAGCATGTGCTGATATCTTTTTGGGACCAACTTTAGATTCTCAGTGGAAAATAAAACTGTCTACTGGTACATGATTTTAGCCTTTGCCCCTAACAGATATTGATGAAAATAATAATTGTTAGTGAGTAGGGAGGTGCCTATATGTGATGGAGGAGATAGTAAGAGAAATGACAGCCAGCATTGACAGTATTTCTTGTTTATCATGTGCCAGGCACTATACTGGTACTTTAAACATAACATCTCTTAATTCACATGATCCTTTAAGGTATGTGAAAGTAACTCAGGCTTTCTACCATTATGGGACTATCCCTGCTCAAACCTATCTCCCAATTTAACCCAACATATGTTCCTCTGTTTTATTTTCTTTCTTTTTTGTCTCAAAATTCTGCACTGGGAAAACTTTTGAGCTAATTGGACATTTTATTCAACTATCGCCATCTTGTCTATCATTTCTCAGACACTTTGCACAACCATGGAGAACTAAAGACAGGAACATGGCTCTGGTCAAAACACAATGTTCAAGCAACCCAGAGAATTACTCAAATGCAGTCAAACCTAAGCTTAACTGGAAACCTAATACCAATCCCCCCCTCCAGATTCTATATTCTATCAGCAATTCTAGTCTTTTTCATATAATTGATTTTTCTATATTTAATATGCTCCATTACTTGTCCTTTGAATATAGTCAGCTTATCTCCAGGTGAGGTCACGTTCAAGCTACGCAGTCAAGTTAAACTTATATATCCTTCTGCCTCTGGGAAAAGAAATTTTGTCAACTGGAAAGAAGGGAACATTTTACCTTAAACCTTCAACTTATAAATTTGCTTATAAATTCCTGAGTTATAGTAATATCAAAAATGTGCCCTGGTGGTTGAAATACAGTAGGGCTCTATGTGACCTTATAAGGCAGGTGATGCTTACAATCTGAGCTATTTCCCTGTGTTGATGGGGAATTGTAGTGGAGGGTTTTTGTGAATGTGTTCCAAGAAATATGGTTTTAAGTTGCAACTTGTGACTCAGTATACGTGTGAGAGTTCTCTCCTAAAATCCAACTCATGTTTGCTTACAGACATAGATGAGTGCAGTTCCTTTTTTGGTCAGGTGTGCAGAAATGGGCGGTGTTTTAACGAAATTGGCTCCTTCAAGTGTTTATGTAATGAAGGTTATGAACTAACTCCAGATGGAAAGAACTGTATAGGTAAGTATCTAAATAATAAAGTCTTTATGTTGTTTTGTAAAATAATGATGTGACTCCCCCAAGCTCCACTTAAGGACTCATTCACATTTCCATTTGTTCATCTGATCACATGAACAAGCTAAGGTATCATGGGAAATGTTTCTTATAAGGAATAAGCCAACAATTGGAAATGACTCATGTGCACAATCTTTATTGGGATAGAACTTGAAACTATCCGTGTCTCAGTAAAAGTAGACAAAGGAAACAAAACAAGGAAATTAGCCTCTTGTCAAATGAGTAATACCCAAGATGTCAAAAGAGAATCTCGGCCGTATGTGTCCATAGTGACTTGGAGGAACAGAGAGCCCAAGCTGCATTAATGTTTATGTCACTTGACAACAGTGACCTCATATTTGAATAATTTTTCTCATTTCTCTTTCAAGACACTAATGAGTGTGTAGCCCTCCCCGGTTCCTGTTCTCCCGGGACTTGTCAGAATTTGGAGGGATCCTTCCGATGCATCTGTCCCCCGGGGTACGAAGTGAAGAGTGAGAACTGCATCGGTAAGGCTAACATTTATGCTGAGGCCCTGAGCTGGTCAGTGTAATAAGACCTGCTACAGACTCTGTGGAAGTCTACTCAGTCCAAGCATGCTGACCCAAAGAGTTTAAACATACAGCTGCCTACATGTCTTATTGAATCATCAGAAATGATTTGAAGGTTTATTGGTAGGAATACAGGGTCTAAGGATATGGGCTTTTTCATTAACATAAGTCTTATACTAGGAAAAGAATTTTCAGTGTACTCTAATCTTTTTTTCCAAATGCCAACAGAGACTTCCTATTGAATTTAAAGAGTGTCTATAAAAACAAAATGTAATCTTTGGCAACCAATTTTAAAACATCTATTAAAGGTGTCCAGAGTCCTAGAAATGTGAAGCAGAAAACCTTGACATTGCTGTTGAGACATTTTTCTCCTTGGGAAGGCCTCATGTCAGAACAGAAAACGTTAATACGTTTGTCATAACAGATGTTTTTCTGTTGAAACTCTTCCAGCTTACAAGAACATTGTAACCACATCAGAAGTGGGTCCCAGAATTTCCTGGTGGATGTGATGCAGGCCGAACTTTTTACAGTTACTTGATTTCACTTTTATACAAATTATTTTTTACAGTCTTGTTGAAATTCAGAAGCACCAGAATCTTAGTGTGATTGATAAGGTGGTTTTTGTCCTTTGAGTTATCTACTTTTTAAAAATATTCCATGTAGCTCTACTTTTCACATTCAAAGGACATATACAAACAGAACTGAAGGGAACAGTTTACTTCATCAAACTTAATTAGTTTTCAGCCCATATAATTACATATAATGGGTATCCCTAGTCATTCCCATTTGGTCTTTATACCTTTTCCCTTTTCTATCTGATTTGTATAGTTCACTGTAAGATTGTATAGTGTTTTAATACTTAAAAAAATAATAATAGAAGCACCTTAATGCAAAATTGAAATATTTAAAGTCCTTTCATTTTCTTTATCCATATTTAATCTCAGTCTTCATTGTGCCTGTGCTCCGCCCCTTTATGGAAAAGTGACAGTAGCAGTGTATCACCCGTTAAGAGGGAATAGATATAGATGTGCTGCTTTGTGTCAGAAAGATTCAGCTACCTTTTCTCCTGGTGAAAAACATCTATGATTCAGTTACATTTCATTACATTTCAGAAATATTTTATTTCCTTTATCCATTGTTGGCCGTGCCACCATTTTGCATCTCTGAAAAGTTGTTTTTTAGTTAACTTAATTCACTGTAAGATTGTTTTCTTCAGACTAGAATCTCTATCAACTTTTCCCAGATGAAATGCTTTTTAACATGACTATACACACACACTCACACAGAAACATATGTTTACACGTGTATACATACAATGGGTATTATAGTGACCACGGCACCTTTTAGGTGCTGGAATACAGGCCTTGCCTCAGGTAACTTACTGCCTAACAGGAAATTCATATTGTGTTGGTAAACCTGTTTTATAAAGATATTGTTATAATCCAGTGTGAGAGACACTATACTGGAGGCATGTCCAGGATGTGCGAGCGGAGGAGGAGGCTGGGAATAATGATGATAGTGGTGACAGGTGGCATGTCAAGGAAGCTCACCACAAAAGATTGGTGACACTCGAGGTGGCTCTTAAATATTGATAGGAATTTATAATCAAGGAAAGGGGCAGCACAGAGGAGGTTCATTTGAAGACACAGGTAACACAAGTGTGGTAAAGGGTATTGACAAGATGGAACTTAGTCCTACAGGCAGTGTGAAGCATTACAGGGTTTTTTGTTTGTTTGTTTTTAGAAAGAATGGAATATAATTCACTCATGAACATTCTGCTAATATAAATTAAGAACATAGCATGTGCCAGACAGTATGCTAGACTAAGCTGAGAGGGCATTAGTATTCCAGACAGACAGACATGTCAGGTCCTCATGGAGCTTGCATTCTCTCATGTCTGGAATTATGTAATGTTTCTTCATTCAGTTAAAATAACCCATTACATAAGCACCTCCAATGAAAAAAAGCTAAACATCACTGGTAAGGAATCCTTATTTATTTTAAGGAACCATTTTGGGGTGAAGTGGGAACAATAAAATTCTCAAAACACGTCTGAGTCCTAATTCCATAGGCACAGATTTTCAACTAGAAAGGCATTGTGAAGAGAAAAGGGTAAAAGAGGGAGATACTGCAGTCAGGAGATTTACGATAATCCCAGTGGTAAATGATTGTGGGTTTGAATGTACAAAGGAGGTAGCATTGATAGACCTCATGCTGTTTGTATATGGAGGTTAAAAGGTCAGAGTGAAGAATAAAGGTGACTACAGGATCCCAACTTAGGTTGCTTAGAGGAACATCAGAGAAGGGAACCAGTTGAGCTTGCACTGCTCATATTGATTGAACTGATCATGTCAGGTGGACAGGTGGACAGGTGGATGTACATACACCCCTAAGGACCAAGGGCAGGGAGCCAGAGATTAACTTGAGATCAGGGCATATGGTTGATTGAAATTGGATAAAATCTTTGACTTCTAAGAAATAATAGTTTACTTTTAAATAATAAGTATAAAATTCATATAATATCTTGTTTTATGTTAAATAGCCCATGGGTAGTGGACTATTGTAGTATGAACTAATTATTTATCTTGAAATATTGAGCAGTGTGCTGATTTGATTAAATCAATAAATTCTGCTATTCTGCAGACATAAATGAATGTGACGAAGATCCCAACATCTGTCTTTTTGGTTCCTGCACCAATACTCCTGGGGGCTTCCAGTGTATCTGCCCCCCTGGCTTTGTGCTGTCTGATAATGGACGGAGATGCTTTGGTAAGCTTTAAAATCACTTCTCTGTCATAATTCACTCTTAGAAACTTCAAGGTTAGACAGTAACCCATTACACTGATCTCTGTCACTATGGCAATTATATCATCTTTGAGTTAAAACTGTAGGTCTCAAAAGAATTTACACTGGACAAATTTTAAGGTACTTTGATTTATTGGCTCTGTTTCTTCATATTTTAAATTTTTCATGAAAAATTCTTGTTTTACTCTTCTGTTATGGTGTTGACATAGATTTGTATGTACATTCATATATGAATTGTTTTTTATGTGATTTAACTACATGAAAGTTACCTACATTGTTTTTTTAGGCAACAGTGTGATGGTAGAAAAGAGATCTGGAAATCATTTTAATATTGAGCATAATTTCTCAAATTTCCAAGGCACATTATAAAAATATTTTAATCATTTTAAATAATTAAATAACATTTTATAAACAAGTCAACTGAAATTGGCAAATGAAATCAGCCATTGAGGATTTCCAGACCTGTCTTTTAATTGCTGATCTGATCTGCATATGTTCAACCCATAAGAAATGTTCTGTCAGAAATAGAGTTTTATACAAATTATTCTATCTTTTTAAATGACCAATAAGGAGGTCTGTGATTTTGCTTTCTTGAATAGATACTCGCCAGAGCTTCTGCTTCACAAACTTTGAAAATGGAAAGTGTTCTGTACCCAAAGCTTTCAACACCACAAAGGCAAAATGCTGCTGTAGCAAGATGCCAGGAGAGGGTTGGGGGGACCCCTGTGAGCTGTGTCCCAAAGATGATGAAGGTGAGATCAACAACCTAAAACACCCCTTTGCACTGTTTTGGGAATTTTTGTTAGGAGTAGGTTTGACTACATAATTTATGAATATTTTGAAGGTGAAATTACCCCCTCACACATAAACTTGAATGGTTCATTGAGCAACCTAATCTGAGGGACTTCTTTTAACATCTGTATTCAACATGTGTAAGCACAGGAAGTTACCCTGCTATTTCACACACACACACACACACACACACACACACACACAAGGTTAGTATTAATTTCCTTCAAAAAAATTAGAATAAATAAAAAATATATAAAAAAATAAATAAAGTAAAATAAAAATAAAAAATAAATAAAGTTAGGAAGGTGCGAGAAGAAAATGAAAATTATATTCCAAATTGCTGTGGGAGTCCCATTGTATCACAGACTAGGGCTCTCAGGGTCTTAAAAGGAAGCTGAGTCAACACAATGGCCATTTGCTGGAAGAGACCAAGAGCCTCCAGGTCTTGTTAGCACAACTGAATTGTAGGTTAATTCCCAGCAAGCTCAGGACTGGCTTGGCCTCCTGGTCAGAAGTAGCATCTACGTGTAATGAGGGGAGAGGGCTCTTTAGCTGCTCAGTGCGCAGAGAGCAGAGAGAACCAGAAGCCCTCAGTAGGTGGCACCCCAGAGGGAGCTGGGAAAGCTCAGGAGATCTCTAAATAAGCTCAGTGCTTGCCGAAACTGGTTTGGCTCAGTGGATTGAGCATCGGCTTGCGGACTGAAAGGTCCTAGGTTCGATTCCGGTCAAGGGCATATACCAGATCCCCAGTATTCCCAGTAGGAGATGTGCAGGAGGCAGCTGATTGATGTTCCTCTCTCATAGATGTTTCTAACTCTCTATCTCTCTCCCTTCCTTTCTGTAAAAAATCAATAAAATATAAAAATAAATAAATAAGCTCAGTGCTGCTTTTGAAATAAATAATAAAAATAAAATAAGAGGCTCTTATTAAAAACAGCTTTATAAAAAAAAGAAGTCTAATTGCACATAGATTGTTTATCAGCTTTTAAGTTCTCTGGTTGTTGAGACTCTTCAATGATGGAGAATTTTTATTTTTTTCTCTGTAGTTGCATTCCAGGATTTGTGTCCTTATGGCCATGGAACTGTTCCTAGTCTTCATGATACTCGAGAAGGTGTGGTTGGATACATTTCACTCCTATAGCCTTCTTTTATATGAATATATTATTGTTCTTTATTTTATAAATCCTGCTGACTTTTCTGTGTAATACCTAGCATATTGTATTTAGTATACATATTCAGTATTTTTTGTATATCACATGCATTACACTTGTAAGCTATGTTGTGGTATATGAAATATATATTTCTCTTATAGAAATGTTTATAAGTTTTAGAAATTTTGAATAGGTGTACACAGCTTCAGCATATCTTTCCATATGAGGACATTCTTGGGTGATTCTGTATTTTAGATGTCAATGAATGTCTTGAGAGCCCGGGCATTTGTTCAAATGGTCAGTGTATCAACACAGATGGGTCTTTTCGCTGTGAATGCCCAATGGGTTACAACCTGGATTACACTGGAGTACGCTGTGTGGGTGAGTGTTGAATCCACATTACCTAAAGTTCTATTTTATGTCTCATATTCAGCAAAAGGTCTCTCTGGTACCCTGGGTGGTGGTGGGATTTGCAAAGCCAGGATAAATGGCTAGTAACTGCTCTTTCTATTCCTATCCTACATTTTCCAGTAGGCCTGGTTTATGTGAAAGTGGAGAGAGTTGCCCAAACTCTGCCTTCAACCAAAATATACAAAATCTGATGTGTCTAGAGATTTACAGTTGCCAAAACCACTAACTGGGAAAGAGATCCGTTTTACTTTATGACTTTGCACGCC
Organism: Myotis davidii; assembly: GCF_000327345.1. NCBI lineage: Eukaryota > Metazoa > Chordata > Mammalia > Chiroptera > Vespertilionidae > Myotis > Myotis davidii. Next base: position 892,549 of record NW_006291231.1, read on the forward strand.
TGCTCTTGCAGCAGAAGACCACATCCCTCTCTTGAGTTTGAGTTTCAGGGCAGGCATGGCTGTCTGGGGTCTCAGAGCACACTTGATCCTTCAGAGTCCTCAGTCCTCTGCACTTTACAAAGGCTGGTCAGCCAAGGCCGAGGGAGGGGTTTGAGGTGGGAGATGAGAGTCAAGAATGCCCTGCATAGAACCTGGAAATGTGTGAGGGCCAGGTATATATTCATGGGTGTGCTTTGATTACTAAAACTCCACCAAATTTTATGGCATTTTCTTACTCTTTTTCAGATACTGATGAATGTTCAATTGGTAATCCTTGTGGAAATGGTACATGTACCAATGTTATTGGGAGTTTTGAATGCAATTGCAATGAAGGCTTTGAGCCAGGGCCCATGATGAATTGTGAAGGCAAGTGATACTTTCTTATCATTTCTTCTTTAATGTCTCAGTTTTTATTTATAGTATCCTGATATTCAAGTGGTGATCATTTCATCACAAATGTATTTACTTCAATGAGCATAGTTACAATAGCTGCTTTAATGCCCTTGCCTGGTAATTCTAGCATCTGGGTCCTCTCAGAGTTGGCATCCATTGATTGTCTGTTCACTTGAGCCATTTGCCTGGCTCTTCCTTGTGTTGGTTAATTTTGGATTATACCCTGGGTATTGTGAATGATATCTTCTGGAATCAGTTATATTGCTTCTATGAATGTGGATGCTTTTTTCTTAGCAGGCAGTTAACTTGGATGAAAATGAAAGCAGACTGACAGGCGTGTGGAAGACAGTGGTTCAGATTTCAGTTCTGTTCTTTAAACCTTAGTGGCTAGCCCCTTTGATTCACACACACACACACACACACACACACACACACACACACACACATGCGCGCATTCGCTTGGTTAAGTCTCTGGCCCTTTCCTTTTGGAGTTCCCCTTCACTCTTAAGCCATCTTGGTTGCCCCAAGACTCCTACAGAAGTCAAGAAAGTTTCTACTGAAGATTTAGCTGCCAGGTGCTGTAGTTTTTAAAACAGTAAATTGGGAACTTATTCCTTGCTGGTTGTTTGCTGAGTTTCAACTATCACCAAAAAACTATTTTAGATAGTTTTTGTGTGTGTTTGTGTGTGTGCGTGCGCATGCATGTGCATTTAGAGTTTATAGTTATTTGTGGGAGGATGAGCTTGTTAGGCAAGTGAAAGTAAGTGATACTGTCTCCATACCAGAAGTGGAAGTTGGATTATCCTATTGCTTTCTGTGTAACTGCCAAGTAAATTCATCAGTGTTTATTTAAACAAATAATCAGAGCGCTCAGCTGAGCCCCTGGCTGCCTGTCTCTTTGATCAGATATCAATGAGTGTGCCCAGAACCCTCTGCTGTGTGCTTTCCGCTGCATGAACACCTTCGGGTCCTATGAATGCACATGTCCAATTGGATACGCCCTCAGGGAAGACCAGAAGATGTGCAAAGGTAAGGCCACAGGCAAGGAAGTGGTTAGACCTTTATTTGCGATACTGGGAACATCTTATATCTTAATGATTTATAGTTCTCAGCAGTCTTCTTTCAGAGCTTTACAGAAATGTTTATGACAGCATTTTACTGGTAGGTTTTCATACCTGTAAACAAGACACTTGATGATCTGTTCAGTCAAGTCAAAGATAAGATGGGTTGAGGAGCTCACCGATTGTCACACTCTTGGGCTCTTCATAAAGAAAAGATTGTCCTTTCTAGGACTTCTTACCGGTAGGACCAATGTTGAAACTTATAAATCTAGAATATAGCCAATAGTTTAAAAAGATGGAGCTCCTACATGATTACATTTTCAGACTCCAAAAACCAAATGTATGACGTAAAAGTACGAAACAACCTGACTGGCATGGCTCATGGTTTGATTCCCGGTCAGGGCACATGCCTGGTTTGCAGGCTTGATCCCCATTGGGGAGCATTCAGAAGGCAGCCAATCGGTAATTCTCTCTCATCATTGATGTTTCTAACTCTCTCTCCATTCCTCTGAAATCAATAAAAAATATTTTTTAAAAGTGCTAAACAATGCTCTGTTTCTGAGAACTTCCTATTTTATATTTTTTTATTAAAATTATTTTATAGACCTGGATGAATGTGCTGAAGGGCTACATGACTGTGAATCCAGAGGCATGATGTGTAAGAATCTGATCGGCACCTTCATGTGCATCTGCCCGCCTGGAATGACCCGGAGGCCTGACGGAGAAGGCTGCATAGGTAAGGCTATGAGGGATGATGTCGCTTATTTAATATTTCTACTCCAAGATAGATTTATGGCACTATTCCAAAATCATCCCAACGGCAAGGCAATTATTTTCCCAGCTGTTTCAAGCTGTGCTAGACTTCCTCCATCTCAGGGTCCAGCCAATGCATTAAGTTCTGGATAATGCAGTGGCAATTATGCCCATCCTAGAATATATGCCCTCTTGTTTTTCATAATTCTGTGTCCTGTAAATCTAAAACACTGAATTTAGAAGGGTAAAAAACTCCTTGCAGCAATTGTGCTCGTATAGCAAAATAAAAGTATGAGTTAATGGTCTCTATCTCTTTTCTAATCATTCCATGAATAAGGAGAGTAGAAGCAGATAATCTCCAGAAACCTATTGCAGGCTGGATATCTCTAACCTTGGCCATATTTTCAACATATTTGAACTTCAGTTAATTTACCTATAAAGCAAGGAGGTAGGGCTGTTTCTCTGAGATGACTTCAAGGGTTTAAAATGCTATGATTTTACAATGCAAGCCAAAGTCTCATGCCATGTAAGCTGGCCATGGCCCCTGCATGCTATCTCAGCACTTCTGTCAGCATTGCTGTCACCTGGGGCGCTGAAGCCTACTTACTACAGTCTTCCTCCTCCTTGAAAATGGGTGGCTCCCTCCTTTAATTAAGAACCTGCTGCTTTCTCCTAACCTCCAATACTTAGAGAAATGTGGGTATTTTGGAGGAACATTTGAAGATTACTAATAATTTATTATTTTGGTAAAAAACAAAATAAGTTTTCAAATGAATCTATTAATGATTTCCTGGAATAGAGAGTGGATGCAAATGGACACTAGGGATCCCTTTGGGAGACGGAAATGTTTTAAAACTAGTTTGCAATGATTGCACACTTAATTTATTAAAAATCATTGAATTGCACACTTAAAACACAAATTATATAGCATCTGAATTATACTTCAATAAATGCCAACAAAATACTTTTTGGGAATTCATTAACATTATATAAATGTAATTGATGAGAAGGCTTCATTTTAAAGGTGATGGAATAAAAATGTGTTACTTCACTCCCATCCTGTGAAAATTTTAGAACTACGACAAGGAAGAAAGAGAACTGTTTTAGATTAAGTGAAGAAATGGTCACAACCACAGGCTGAAAAATATTTTTGAAATAATAGAAAATTTCAAACAAAAACACAGATGTTCAGCAGCATATTTTTCTTTAGGCTTTGGCAGAATACATATATCTCTAAAAGTAACTGCCCCAATTTAAAATGTTCATCCGACAATCTTCGATTAGAAGATAAAGGACATAGGTGAATGAGAGAGGTATGGAATATTTCTGTAGCAGCCCAGTTCCGTACTGCAGTGTCAAAAGATGCAGAACTGAAAGAGAAATCGTGTTGACATACTAAGACTTTACTCAGAGCCACACTGGCCTCCTAAGTTACCTGAAAGCTTGAGAGTTCATGTCCCTAGGACAGAGAGCATCACAGATTTGGTGAGAGTTTATTTATACGACAGCCTTGAATTGAAACTATGGGTTGTGCCCAGTTCAACACCGGTGATCTCCTACGCCATTTTTCAGCAAATAGCTGAACTGGAGAAAATTGTTCAGAGATGAATAATTACACAAAACTACAACTAATGCATATATATATACTGGAGTGGGAAATGGGTAGAGAAAGAAGACAAAACAAACAAGAATTAGACTAAATGCCTCAGAAAACAAAAGAAGATGATTTTTTAAATGTTTTGGTAACTCTAATAGATATCAAAATTCAAATAGAAAGAAGAGATTGAAAAAAGATAAAGCAATATCAAGAGATAATGGTCTAACAGAACTTAGGAAAAACATAAAGCTACCACAGAAATTAACATCACATTAGAAGTAATAAAAAATAGAAAGGTATGACAACATAGCCACTAATGTGAATATGGTAGTAATTAATAAGAAGACAACAGGGGTAGAAAACAAAGTCAGTATACGTATAAATGAAGTCCCTGGAGAAAAGAGAAAACTGAACAATAAAACAGGAAAAAATGTTTAACTATATTTGAGTATTTGTAGAAGAAATTCTTGTAGAAAATATTTAATTCAGCATATCAGAAGAGCCCACTGCTCCATGGAACACTGTTGCGAACAGTCACTCATTTATTCAATTATCTACCAAACATCTGTTATGTTTGTGATTCTTGGGATATCATAATAAACTGGAAGGACAAGTTTTCCCTTCTCCACCCCAACCCCACTCTCAAGTGGTTTATGTTCTAGTCAGGAAGAGCATTCATCAAACAAATAAAGAAATAATCAACATGATAACTTCATAGAGTGGTAAATCTTTTCAAGAAAGTAAGATTAGTGACTGGATGGGAACTACTTTAGAATACACTTCTAAGGAAGCCTTCTCTGATGAGTGACATTTGAACTGGGAACTAGAAAAAATAAGGAAATAGCAAGAGCAAAGAGCAGGAAAAGGTAGGCATGGGCATTGCAGGCCATGGTAAAGAGCTGGTTTTATGCAAGGGCATGTGGCAGAGTAACTCAGAGTGTGTGCCCTAAAGATGGATGGTGAGGATGAGAACTCTAGTTTCATACCTACTAGCTCTATGACCTAGAGCAAGTTTTCCTCCCCATGTGCCTCAAATTTCCCATCTAAAAACAAATAGGAATGATGAGGTCATTTACCTCCAAAGATTATTGGGAGCGTTAAATTAGGGAATGCATGTAAAAAATCCTTAGAACAGCCCTTGAAAAATAGTTACATTTTTATTAAGGGCTAGTTATTATTCTCTAATTTACATTTTAAAAGACCTCTGATGGGTTTGTAGATGATGCATTGTAAGGGTGTGAGAGCAGAAGCAGGATTCATTTAGGTGGCTATTTTAATCATCCAGATGAGAGCTGAAGGAGGCTCAGATAAAAGCATAGACGAATAGAAATGTGGTGAAATTGACATATTCAGAATATACTTTGGAGATAATCAACAGAACTAGCTGATGGATGGATTGGATATGGTGGATGAAGGAAGAGGTATAAAAGATGAGTTCTAGGGCATTTACTGGAATAATTGGTTGGATGAAACTACTATTAACTGACAAGGGAAAGACTGGAAGAAACAAATGTGATTACAAGTATAAAGTTCTGTTTTGACCATGTTAAGTGTAAGATATGGTTTAGCTTTCCAGGGATAACACCAAGTAGGCCATATTTATAGATTGCTGGCAAATAGGTATTGTTTAAGAATCATAAGATTGGATGAGAACACCGAGAAAGAATATAGAGAGTGGAAGAAGTAGTGACTGACCTCTAGGCACCACAATATTTAGAGTGATTAAAAATGTTTGGAAGACACCCTGGTCTTTTTGGCTCAGTGGATAGAGCATCAACCTGCGGACTGAAGGATCCCAGGTTTGATTCCAGTCAAGGGCACATGCCCAGGGTGTGGGCTCAATCTCCAGTAGGGGGCGTACAGGAGGCAGCCAATCATTGATGTTTCTGTCTATCTCTCCTTCTCCCTTCCTCTCTGAAATCAATAAAAATATATGTTAAAAAACATATCAAGAAGACTAAAAATAAGTTGCCTGCAAGATAAGAAGTTCTCTAGGTCAGTGTGAAGGTGTGGGAGTTACAAGAATGGATTATTCAAACACATAGGGAGTAGTCACTTGTGTCTGATGCTGCTGAGATATAGAATAAGACACAGACAGAGAAGCAATAATTAGACTTGGTGATCTCTTCAGTAGTACTTTCCATGTTGGGGGTAGACCAGGAGGGTTTACAGAAAGGACCCAAGATTAGGAAGTGGAAATGGCAACCATAGGTCATTCTTTCAAGAAATTTGTAGGGAACCACAAAAGATCCCAAATAGCCAACATAATCTTGAGAAAGGAGAACAAAGCTGGAGGCATGATACTTCCTTATTTCAAACTATATTATAATATAGTAATCAAAATATTATGGTATTTGGCATAATATGGTTTTGGAGAGAATTAGCAAACTGAGGAGCCAAGAATATACTGTAAGCAAACATAGTCTCTTCAATAAGTAGTGCTGGAAAAACTGGACAGCCACATGCAAAAGAATGAAACTGGACCACTCTCTGACACCATACACAAAAATCAACTTAAAATGAATTATATACTAGAAGGTAAGACTAAAACCATAAAGCTGCTAGAATAAAGCATACAGGTATGCTCCTTGGCATTGGTCTTGGCAATGATTTTCTTTCAACACCAAAAGCAAAAATAAACAAGTGGGACTGTATCAAACTAAACCATCAGCAAAGTGGAAAGGCCACCTATGTAATGGAAGAGAATATTTGCAAATCACAGAACTGGTAAGGGGTTAATATCCAAAGTATACAAGGAACTCATACAACTCAATAGCAAGTAATAATAATGATAATTAGATTTTTTTTAAATAGGCAAAGGACCTGAATAGTCATTTTTCCAAAGAAAACATGCAATGGTGAACAGGTATATGAAAAGGTGCTCAACATCACTAATCATGAAGTAAATGGGGGAAAAAACACATTCCATAATGAGGTATTACCTCACACCTATTAGGATGCTTGTTATAAAAAAGATTAGTGTTGACAAGGATGTGGAGAAAAGGGAACACTGGGCACTGCTGGTGGAAATGTAAATTGGTACAACCACTATGTGTGTTCAAAAAATTGAAAATAGAACTAGCATATGATCTAGCAGTTCCACTTCTTGGTATATATCCAATGGAACAAAACCATTATCTAAAAAAGATACCTGTACTTTCATGTTCATTTATAATTATTTATAACTAGAGGCCCGGTGCACAAAAATCTGTGCACTTGGGGGGGGGCAGGGAGAGAGGTCCCTCAGCCAGGCCTGTGCCCTCTCGCAGTCTGGGACCCCTCAGGAGATAATGACCTGCTGGCTTAGGCCTGCTCCCGGGTGGCAGAGGGCAGGCCTAATCCCTAGGTGCAGCCCCTGGTCGGGCTCAGAGCAGGGCCGATCGGGGAGTTGGGGCGCCGCCCCCTGTCATGCACAGAGCAGGGCAGATTGGGAGGTTGCGATGCCACCCTCAGTCACACTCAGGCTAGGGCCATTGGGGGTGGGGCACTGCCCCCTGTCACACTCAAGGCAGGGCAATCAGGGGTTTGGGGAGCTCCCCCCTGTAAGGAACAGAGCAGGGTGGATAGGGAGGTTGTGGCCCCGCCCTCTGTCACACACAGAGCCGCAGGGAGATCAGGGGGGTTGGGCGG